>NW_027070188.1:73248-248114 GCF_002906115.3 Quercus suber
AAAGTGATAAGTTTGAACCACGGGTAGGCAAGCTTAAAAACGGACCTAACCTCAGTGTGGTTTCTGTAATTATCCCAAAATAAAATGACTTGACCTTGCAATTTTTGTTTGTTAAAATTGCAAAAGTAGGGCATATCTAAATGTTATATGAATTATATAAAAGTTTTATTTCAATTTATATGATAATTTGATCATTGATTGTTGCATTTCTCATTAACTAATAATTTAAAAAAAATTTAAATTATTTTTAAAAATGTGCGCTCACTTCAATCAGCGTGCGCTGCGCTTTGCGCTTTGCGCCTAGGCTCCAAGAGGCCTTTGCGCTTAAGTGCACCCCCTCGCTTTTACCAACACTGATCCAACCTATTTAAATTACCCATAAAATTCAACTCAGACATTTCATCGAGCATGTGGAGTGCACTTCAAAGAACAGATAAATAACACAAGAAAGTAATTATCTTCTCAGCTAATGGCACAACAATGAGGAAGATCATAGTATCATACCCAAGAATTAATATAGCAAAGCTATATAGTACATTGCTCTGTTAAATCTCTCTCTAAAAAACAAAACCCACAAAGTAATCCACAATTGCAAACCAAATTAATAGTGCATAGTATCACTAATCAAGAAAAAAAATTAAACATGCATATTGGACAAAAGAATTACAAAAACCCAGATATGAAAAAAAAAAAGTTTTTTTTTTTTTTTTTTTTGAAAAATATAAAAAAGCTCCAAAAAGTGTGCTTTGAGCTTTCTGAAAAAGCGCAGAAAAGCGCACCTAGAGCGTGCTTCTTTGAATGAGCTTAGCTTTTGAGGCAAAAAGTGTTGGAGCCTTGAGGCTTCGAGCTTTGAGCTTAAGCGCGCTTTTAACAACACCGTTGGATAAAGTTCTTGCATTGGGTTCAACTTCTATCTGCATATAGCCATTTGAATGATGGGAATATGAGGTGTTTATCTTTTGAAAGCCTATTTAGTAGGTGAGGAAGAAGTTTGCCTAGGAAGGACTATTGTAACAATAGATGATTAACAGGTTGTGGGATGTAATGATAGTGTTGGAGTATTGGGGAAACACCACTTTTGGAACTTAAAAAGCTTTAAGAAATGTGTTTTTTTATTTTTTTTTTATTTTTTATAGCCCAAGCAAGCTAGGATTCACAGACACATCCACAGACACGAACACGAGTAGGGGTACGATACAACGACATGAGCAATTTTTGAAAAATTATAACATGATATGACAGATAGGACACAGGTACAACACCCAAAACTTAGTATCTGTGCATCCTAGAAGTAGTGGTTATTATATCATCTTCTTGGTTATTATAGGCTTGCTAATTCTCATAGATGAGCTAATACTATGAGGGGTTTGGAGGTTGATGGTATTTTGTATGAGGTGGAGTCAGAGATTCAAGATCAAGTGGTGGGTTTTTATGAGTCTTTATATCAGGAGTTAGAATCCTGGAGGCCCACTGTTGATGGCCTAGAGTTTGCAAATCTAGATAAAATTGATTGGCTTTCCCTAGAAATGGAGTTTGAGAAGGAGGAGATCATTGCGGCTCTTCAAGAAGCTAAGGGTGATAAGGCTCCTAGCCCTGATGGCTTTACCATGACATTCTTCCAAAAATGTTGGTGTGTTCTTGAGAGGGATATTTTGGCTTTCTTTGCAGACTTCCATAAAGATTGTATATTTGAGAAATCTCTCAATGCCACCTTTTTGTGTTTGATACCTAAGAAGACTAATGCGGTTAATATTAGAGACTTTTGCCCTATCAGCCTTGTGGATAGTTTGTATACGCTTTTGTCAAAGGTGTTGACACATAGACTTCGATTGGTTTTAGATAAACTGATTTCCAACTCCCATAACTCCTTTGTTGGGGGAAGACAAATTCTTGATTCCGTTCTTATTGCAAACGAATGCCTGGACAGTAGACTGAAGAGTGGAAATTCGAGTGTAATTATTAAATTGGATATTGAGAAGGCTTATGATCATGTAAACTAGAGTGCCTTGTTTTATCTTATGGAGAGGATTGGTTTTGGGGAGAAGTGGGGGAGATGGATGAAGGCGTGTATTTCTACAATTCGCTTTTTAGTGCTTATCAATGGGTCTCCAGCTGGTTTCTTTGGTAGTTCTAAAGCTTTAAGAAATGTGTTTTTTTTTTTTAATTTTTTTTTTTATAGCCCAAGCAAGCTAGGATTCACAAACACATCCACAGACACGAACACGAGTAGGGGTACGATATGACGATATGAGCAATTTTTGAAAAATTATAACATGATATGACAGATAGGAAACAGGTACAACACCCCAAACTTAGTATCTGTGCATCCTAGAAGTAGTGGTTATTATATCATCTTCCTGGTTATTATAGGCTTGCTAATTCTCATAGATGAGCTAATACTATGAGGGGTTTGGAGGTTGATGCTATTTTGTATGAGGTGGAGTCAGAGATTCAAGATCAAGTGGTGGGTTTTTATGAGTCTTTATATCAGGAGTTAGAATCTTGGAGGCCCACTGTTGATGGCCTAGAGTTTGCAAATCTAGATAAAATTGATTGGCTTTCCCTAGAAATGGAGTTTGAGAAGGAGGAGATCATTGTGGCTCTTCAAGAAGCTGAGGGTGATAAGGCTCCTAGCCCTGATGGCTTTACCATGACATTCTTCCAAAAATGTTGGTGTGTTCTTGAGAGGGATATTTTGGCTTTCTTTGTAGACTTCCATAAAGAATGTATATTTGAGAAATCTCTCAATGCCACCTTTTTGTGTTTGATACCTAAGAAGACTAATGCGGTTAATATTAGAGACTTTTGCCCTATCAGCCTTGTGGATAGCTTGTATACGCTTTTGTCAAAGGTGTTGACACATAGACTTCGATTGGTTTTAGATAAACTGATTTCCAACTCCCATAACTCCTTTGTTGGGGGAAGACAAATTCTTGATTCCGTTCTTATTGCAAACGAATGCCTGGACAGTAGACTGAAGAGTGGAAATTCGAGTGTAATTATTAAATTGGATATTGAGAAGGCTTATGATCATGTAAACTAGAGTGCCTTGTTTTATCTTATGGAGAGGATTGGTTTTGGGGAGAAGTGGGGGAGATGGATGAAGGCGTGTATTTCTACAATTCGCTTTTTAGTGCTTATCAATGGGTCTCCAGCTGGTTTCTTTGGTAGTTCTTGTGGTCTTCGTCAAGAGGATCCCTATCTCCACTCTTGTTCTTGTTGGTGATGGAGACATTGTGTAGGTTGTTGAAGAAGATAGAAGATGGAGGCTTTCTTAGTGGTTTCCAAGCAAGCCCCACTGTGGGAGGAGGAGGTTTGCACATTTCTCATCTTTTATTTGCTAATGATACTATTCTTTTTTGTGACGCTTCTAGGGAACACTTATTATATATTCATATGGTTTTGATATTCTTTGAAGCTATCACAGGCTTGAAAGTAAATGTTAGTAAGAGGGAGATTGTGCCAGTTGGTGAGGTTGGGAATTTGGATGCTTTGGCCTGCATTTTATGTTGTAAGGTTGGCCGTTTGCCCATGACTTACTTGGGTATGCCTTTGGGGGCTCATTTTAAGGATTCTTCAATTTGGAACCCTATTATAGAAAGGATGGAGAAAAAGCTCTTAGGTTGGAAGCGATTATATATGTCAAAAGGGGTAGGCTTACTTTATTGAAGAGTACTTTATCAAGCCTTCCCACTTATTATGTATCTTTGTTTACTATTCCACAACATGTGGCGGACAGATTAGAGAGGATCGAGAGGAATTTCCTATGGGGGAGATCTACTGATGTATTTAAATATTCACTTGTTGCTTGGGAAAAGGTTGTGCGGTCGGTGGAGGCAAGCGGTTTGGGGATCTGGATGATTGGGTTGTTTAACCAAGCTTTACTAGGGAAGTGGCTTTGGCCCTTTGGGAAGGAGGCCACTCACTTATGGCGTTAGGTCATAGCCTCCAAATATGGGGAAGGTAGTGGTGGCTAGTGCACTAGAGCTGTTAGAGGGAACGCATGGCTGTGGGATGTGGAAGAACATTAGGAAGGGGGCGGAGATTTTCTTTGGTCATGTGTTGTATGCGGCGGGAAAGGGTTTTCGTATTTGGTTCTGGCATGATCCTTGGAGTAGTCCTACTCCTTTGAAAGAATTATATCTGAAATTGTTTGCTTGTGTTGTGGATAAAGAAGCTAGGATTTCTGATGTGGTTGACATTGCACCTGATGGGGGTGATAGAATCTGAAACTTACTCTTCCACCATGAGTTTTAGGATTGGGAGATTGCAAGGTTTTATGCTTTCTTTATATCTCATCCAAAATACCTATGGGGGGTGATGATACCATTGTTTGGCAATTGAATCGTAGTGGTGTCTTTGATGTGCGTTCTTTTTATAAATCACTACCAAAAGCTCTGTCGGTTTTTTTCCCTTGGCAATGCATTTGGAGTGTTGAGGTTCCTAGAAGGGTGTCTTTTTTCTTATGGACAGCTACTAGGGGTGGGATTCTCACAATAGATAACCTTGTTAAGAAGAACTTGCCTCTTGTTAATTGGTGTTGCCTATGTTGGTGTGAGGAGGAAACCGTGGATCATTTATTACTACATTGCAAGTTTGTCCATACCTTGTGGAGTGAAGTCTTTTACTTGTTTGGGGTTTAGTGGGTGATACCAAAGACAGTAGTCTCTCTGCTTTCTACATGGTGGAATTGGTTGGGCATTCATTCTTCCAATGTTTGGAATATGGTACCGGCATGTCTTATGTGGTTAACTTGGAAGGAACACAATGCCCGAACATTTGAGGCATTGAAAGAACTGTGGGCCTTTTGAAGCCTGTGCTAACTAGGACTTTGTTTGAGTGGTCTCGTATTTGGGGTTTTACGCGTTGTACTTCTTTGCTTGATTTCATTAATTCTGTTAGCTTTTCCCTTTGATCTGTTTGTATCCGCTTTTTTGCAGTGAGTTTACTATTGTAAACTCATTGTACTTTTCTTATCAATAAAATTTTTATTACCTAAAAAAAAAAAGGATTAAGCTTCAACTTGGATTGGTGATTTATATGAAAGTGTAGACGTAATAACATGTTCTTCTTCCATTTATCTCATGTTCACCTTGTTTTTCCATTTACCTTTTTTAAACTTACAATTTTTTATCTTAAATGGGGTACAGGTTTTCTTCTCTGGAATCAAGCTAGTGGTGTTGGGTAAGAAATAAAAGTTTTGAGAATAAGGTCCAACAGATTCAAGAACCCAAAATAAGGTTTGCTCTAAAATTTTTTATGCAACTTTCAAATTAAATATGGCCTCTTATTTGAAAATGAGAGTTGAAACTTTCAACCTATAAATTAGTTTCCTGAGTTCCACCACATTCATTTGCCATTCACCAATTATTATAATCTTAGTTTGCTTAGTGCAACATGAGGACATAAATGTCTTCTAGATTTACACTATTGGGCTTACATTCATTAACTATTTTGAAGAATTTTCCATCTATCTTCCGTATCATTACCACTATATCCTTGCACATAATGATGATTTTAACCTTTTTCACTAATCTCATATAAAAAGGATTGTTCAAAGTGCCTACATATAAGAACTTTTGGAGTCGCAATTACTTAGGTAGATGTCATAGGCTTAATTTAGGAAGACACTATATTAAGAGCAGTTATATGTTTACTAGCCTCATTTTTTAGCCAAAAAAAAAAAAAAACTGTGTTTTTTTTATATATATAATTTTTATTTTGAGAATCTAATTTATAAGTGGATAAAACAATTTGAAAATTAACAGGAGAGTTGTCCTATTTTTTAGGCAATGTTTTAGTAGGACTTAAGAGTTGCATATTTACCGAATTGTCCTTTAGTTTTATCTCCACTTAAACATAGGGGTGTAGGGGCATTTTTGAACTAACAAATGAGGAATCCAAATAAGGGAAGCCACTTAAATAATAATATAGATGTTGCGTAGTAATTCTTTTGTATTCTAAAATTATTAGTAATTATCAAAGCAAATGTAAGAGCAGTTTTATAGTAATGGATTTAACTATGATTTGCGTTCATGTAGCCTAAGTTTTTTGTTATCATTTTCAAGTCATAGTACCTTCAAATAAACTAGATAGTTTTAATATTTATTTAAATATACCATGCATCGCACAGGTTAGCGACTAGTACATTATATATAATTGTTACCCGTGACTGAAATTTTAGGGAATATAATTTTTCATAAATTATCAATAGCAAGAGAACAAATTAGAGATATTATACATTTATCCATACAAGTTTCATCCTTTTTAAGCTTTGTTTATTTCAATATAAAGCATTCTCATTAAAAAATGGATTTGTAAAACAAGTTCAAGCGTATCTTTACGTTTGATTTAGAAACAGGCCAAGCTTAAACATAATAATGTATTTATAAACAAGCTCTTAAATATGAAGGTTGATTGAAGTATATATAATATAATATTAGGCAGAAATACCTTTTAAGTTCCTATATTTTGGGGTGGGGGGGTATTTTTCATTCTGGTCTTTATGTTTTTAATGTATTCAATTTGGTACTTGTTTTTCAAAAAAATTCATTTTGATCTTACTAATGACAAGGTCCATTTTAGAATAAAAATTAAATAAAAAAAATGCAAAATAATGAATTTAAAAGGAAAAAAAATGAATAAAAGAAATCGCCATCTTTTCTTGCACTTTCTTGGCGGCAACCAAACACAAGATTAGAGAGAAAACTATACCTTGCTCATTGATATGAAGGAACAAAAGCAAAAGGTCTCGTCTCCTCTCTTCTCCTCTGTTCTCAGCATTGCAAGGTAAAGCCCTATTAGAAATTGTATTGTATAATAGTCTTTGTATTTTTTGTACATTTATTGTGGAATCTCCTTCGTTTGAGTCTCTACTAGGACCATTATCATATTCTCCATCTTCAACCAATGGTTGATATTTGATCTAGGGCTTGGAGGAGTTCTTCAATTGTTGGACTGATTGTGGAAGATTTATGGTCTGTGAGTTTTCTGACTATTCAAAGAACAGGTTTTGCTTCATCTTCCACCCCTTCCCTCTTATTTTTCTTAAACCTTGCTGACCTATATACAAGTTCAAGGTATCATTTTTTGTGAGCTTTTGTTTAATCTGCTTCTTGGCTACATTGTTAAGCATCATAGTTTTGGTGCAAACAGAGGATTTCATATTCCATTATAGAACTTAGGATTTTATTCCCAAAAGAAAAGCCTTTTCTTTCAATCTTTTGATCTGATTGTTTACCCAAAATCCTTCTTGTTGATTCTTACTTTCTTTCATTTACAATTCTTTTTCATTTCCACTTCCTTCCCAGTGGGTTCTGTTAATTCTTGTGAAATTCACCTGGAGATTGGATGTTAGCCATTTTGAAGATCATTCATTTGATCAATTGCCAAAGAGAATGCTTGGTGCTGTTTCTCCACTCAGCAAACTATGACCTGAACGTATATGATTTTGGGCCAGCATGTTGTTGATGCTTGAAGGTCCTAGTGTGGAGATAAGCATGTGAGTTTGTTTTTCTTGAGATTTGAAGCATGCCCTGTTGGTTTTTAACTCATTTCTATAGCGGGTCTTGATCACAACATGGTTCTGAGCTTCAATTCTTTTGGCTTGCCTCTTGTGTTCAGTTTTATGAGATTGTGACATCAAGCTGTCCTCCACATTGGTATGGTGCTACAGATTTGGAAAGAGATTCTCATCTTTTCGCTGTGCATTTTCCTGCACTTACTGCATCTGTTGTGAGGTTCACAGGGGCTGGTGGTTGCTTGGTTGTTGGGATGCTTACTTCTCTTTCTGCAACTGTGGATGTTGCACTTTGTTTTTGCTATGGTGGTTTACTCAGTTTGCAGTTGGGTTTCATTGGTTTCTGTTGCCATTGTTATTGGCTTGTCTTCTAAGAATTTGATGCCAGATTTTAGACTTATGGTTTGCTACCTCACTGCATTTGAAAGGTTCTGTCAATCCATATCTAGTACTCTAGGCACTCTACTCTGTTTTGGAGCCCTGGTGCTCATCATATTTTTGGAGCCGTGAGGCTCACCATTACGCAGAAAGTTCTGCATCATTACTGGTTTTAGTAGAAAGTTCTAAGTTGCTACCGGATTTGTTTCCGGTTTTGTTGTTCTCCATTGATGTGTTGGTGTTTGCCGGCAATACTTTGTTGGGTCTATTGTTCTCCTGCCAGTGTTGGTGTTTTTGCGGCTGTCATTCTAGTTTCTGTCGTTGCCCTTTTTCGGCATCTTTTGTCTGTGATCAGTGGCGCCTCTCACTAGCACCTTCGCGTTGCACTTGATCATGGCATCTTGGAGCTCACATTGAGCCTTTTACTTCTGCTATGCAGGATTTCTTCTTCTTCATCTAGATTCATATGTGTGTACGCTCCATCTTGACTCTTGAGGGGGCCTATTAGAACTTGTATTGTGGATTTGTCTTTGTATTTTGTACATTTTATTTTAGTCTACACATTTTCCATATTTTCCACATGATTTTTTTAATTAGTTAGGAATTACCAAATTAGTTAGTTTGTTAGTGATATTTTCTTAGGCTACCACTTGTATATATAAGAGTGCTTTGATGTAATTTATACACTTCGATAATACAAGCTAGGTTGCACGGACACCAACACGGATACGGTGTACGGCAATTTTTGAAAAACAAGGGTACGACACGTCTAGGGTACGACAATTACTTAATTCATTAATATTTATATTTAGGTATTTTTTTAAAAAAATTTAGATGTAATTTATATTTATTTTAGAATTTAAATTAACTAAGAACCGCAAAGAAGTACAATATCACTCATAAAATAGGAAGGAAAAAATTTAGGCACAGTACCTTAAGTGTTGTTCCTTAGGTTTCTCTCTTAAGATTCAGCCATGTGGCTACTTAATTAAAAAATTCACTTTATTCCATGAGAAAAATCCACATGGCAGAATTTTAAAAGGAGAACTTAAATAATAGCATTTAAGTACTGTACTTAGGTTTTGCCCAAATAGCAAATACTAAACGATAAAACAATTAGTCAGGGGCCATTTGTCATCGTTGTTTAAACAACAGTTTTCAGTGTTTAAACAACATTATATGTATTTTCGCATACTTTTTCACCCACATGTATTTTCAAAAAATACAAACAATATTACTAGAAATCTCTTGCCCTCATTTACTAAACCCATATAGAAAAACCCATAAAATTAGAAATAGTCAATTTCTAAACAACAATGTCAAAATTGCAAAAATGATAAAACCCAACCAAAAAAAGAAGAGAAAAGAACTGGGAAAGAAAGACTGAAAGAGAGAGAGAAATTGAAACCTAAAGGAGAGAGAAACTTTGTTCTATGATGGAGGGGGAGAGGAGGGAGCTTCGGGGTCGCTGGCGGGGATTCTTTTGTCGCTGATCTATGGCAGAGTGACTCGCTCAACATCGACAAGGCAAGAACAGAGCAAAGAGAGGCGCTGAGGGGCTTTGGTGCAAGAGAAGGAAGAACTGAGAGGCAGATGTCTTTTAGGGCTTTTAGTTGATTTTTATGCTCTAACCAGGATCAATGGTGAGTGGTTTGTCCAGCTGTCAAAATCTTGCCTTTTTTTTTTTTTTTTTTTTTTTTTTAAAGATCTGCCAGGCTGTACCCAGATTTTTAAAATAAAAAAATAAAAATAAAAATAAAAATCTGGTTCTCGTTGGGTACAGATTTGGGAAGTGTCTTACCAGTACCCGTGTCGTGTCGTACACGGGTACTTCGCCAAAATAGGCGTGTCTGTGCAACATAGAATACAAGAAGTTATTTATTTTACTCTCTATATTTTGACAAGCCCTAAGCTCAAGTTTTAGCTTCACCAAACGAAAGCATGTATTAATTATTATGGTTCATGATCAGGCATTCAAGGTTCTAATTACATCTAATTGCAATTTTTTTTTTCTTTTTCTTTTTTGTGTAAAACTGAAAAACCCTAATAAAAATTATGTCTTTTTGTTTCTCTTTTTTCTTTTTATTTTTTTAATTTTTTGTTGTCTATTCTCTGTATGTGTGTGTGTTTCTCTTTTTAGAATTTAAAAATGGATGAGACTATGAAGCAATTCCAAGAGGGCTTAATTGAGCTTGAAACTGAAGCTGAGCATCTTCTTTTAGCTCGCCATCAGGTATTTTTCTCAAACTCACTGCTTTGTTTTGGAACATTTTGTTATGTTGCTAAGAAAGTGTGGGAAGCTTTGGGAAGGCTTTTGACCATGTTATGAAAGTGTGGGAACATTTTGAGCTTGTTATGTTGATTTGTAAATTGGATGTTGAGAAGGCTTTTGACCATGTAAATTGGAATTTCCTCTTGCATATGCTAGAAAGAAGTGGGTTCTCAGCCAAATGGAGAAAATGGATTTTCTTTTGCCTATCTACTGTCCGCTTCTCTATCTTGATTAATGGCTCTCCTTGTGGGTTTTTTGGTAGCTCTAGAGGTTTGAAACAAGGTGACCCGTTGTCTCCTTTGTTGTTTGTGTTGGTGATGGAAGCTTTAGGAAGAATGTTGGATAAAGCAGTTCTTGAAGGCCGCTTGTCAGGATTCTATGTGGGTAACTCAGAGGGTAGATCCTTGGCAGTGTCTCATCTCCTTTTTGCGCATGACACTCTTATTTTTTGTGATGCTGATCTAGATCAGATTTTGATTCTCTGTATGATTCTTATTTGGTTTGAGGCAGTGTCAGGGCTAAAGATTAATCTAGGCAAGTCTGAATTGGTTCCGGTTGGAGTAGTGCCTAATATTGATTTTTTGCTAAATGTCCTTAGCTGCAAACTGGGCTCTCTACAAATGAAATATTTGGGTCTTCCTTTGGGTGCTAAATTCAAGGATAGGACTATTTAGAATCCGATTCTAGAGAAAATGGAAAGGAAATTGGCGGGTTGGAAACGCTTGTATCTATCAAAGGGAGGTAGAGTCACTCTTATCAAAAGCACCCTTTCTAATTTACCCACTTCCTTCCTTTCTCTTTTTCCTATACCTGCTAGTGTGGCTAATCGTATCGAGAAGCTTCAGCGGAATTTCTTATGGGGCGGTTTGGTAAATGAACCTAAATTGCATTTGGTTAAATGGGCTACTGTATGCACTCCTATTTCTTTAGGTGGTTTAGGGATAAGGAAGATAAGACTTTTCAATATAGCTCTTCTTGGGAAGTGGTTATGGAGATTTGAGTTTGAGAAGGATGCCCTTTGGAGACAAGTGATAGAGTTGAAATATGGATGTCTATTGGGGGGGATGGTGTACCAGACCTGTTAAGGGTCCTTTCGGAGTTGGTTTATGGAAGAGTATCAGTCAGGGTTGGCCTTCTTTCTCTCGCCATATTCTATTTGATGTTGGTGATGGGTCTAGGGTGAAGTTTTGGCAAGACCATTGGTGTGGAGAGACTCCTCTTGCTGTTAGCTACCCTGACCTATTCAGATTTTGCAGGAATAAAGAGGTAGTGTGGCTGAGCTCATGAAATCCCCCAATGGTGTCCTTTTTTGGGATGTGAGTTTCTTTAGGGGTGTGCATGTTCGAGAATTAGAGGCTTTATCAAGCTTCATGGAAACCATTTATGGTTCTTCTATAAGAGGGTTTGGTGAGGACAAGATGTGTTGGATTCCTAGCAAAGCTAAGGGGTTCTTGGTGAAAGATTATTATAGAATTCTAGCTGGTCCTACTATTTTCGGTTTCTCTTGGAGAAGTATTTGGAAGCAGAAGATTCCCTCTAGAGTAGCTTTCTTTGTATGGTCTGCTGCCTTAGGGAAATGCTTGACGATTGATAATTTGCAAAAAAGGAAGATGTGGATTTTGGATTGGTGCTACATGTGCAAGAGTAATGGTGAATCGATTGACCATCTCTTCCTTCATTGTCCCGTTGCTATGGATCTTTGGTCTATGGTTTTGGGTTTATTTGGAGTATCTTGGGTTATGCCTCATACTGTTTTGGGGCTGTTAGGGTGTTGGCAAGGCAGCTTTGGTCATCATCGAAATGGGGTTATATATGGTCCATCGTTCCTCATGGCTTAATGTGGTGTCTTTGGAGGGAGAGGAATAGTTGTTGTTTCAAAGATACTGAGAGATCTATTCCGGACCTCAAGCTTTTCTTTTTTAAAACTTTGTCGGATTGGTTGTTTGCTTTGCAAAACAAATCTTTCCCTTCTCTTTTTGTTTTCCTAGATTCTTGCAATTTTTGTTTTTGATTTGTTGGCTCCTTGTTCACTCCCTGTGTACTAGGGTGTTTCCCTTTTGATATCAATATATCAAAAAAAAAAAAAAAAAAAAAAAAAAAGTGTGGGAAAATACAAAAACATTTGACATTTGAAGCTTGAGGACAACTTCAATTCACTATTTTAAGACAAGTCGGTTAATTTAGAACTAAAAATTGAAACATTAATGCTTAAGAACACACAATTATAAATTTTTGCTGTTATTAGGGAGCTGAGAGACAAAATTGCAAAGCTCAACTCAGTCCAATACAAGGTGTTTGGCTTGATTGAGTTAATAACCTTATTTTTTATTTACTTGAAGAAAAAATTTTAATTTGTTGTTGTTTGGTTGTTTTTTTCCCTCTTTGATTAAAATTATGTTTACCTAAAGAAAGGGGAAGGGAAAGGAAAGGAATTAGAGAAGAAAATAATTCAAAATTCTTCCTTGGAAGTAAACAAAAATTTTCTCTTCAAAATAGGTGAGATTTAGAGAGAAAAATTGGTTGCAAGGTGGGCTATGACTTGTGGAGTTTTGTTTTCCGATCTTTTGGGATGCATAGGGTTTAGTAGAGAAGGTGATTGATTTATTGCTTGGTTGGAGAAAATGGGTGGTAAACATTCATCAGACATATGGAAAATGTTTCCTTTGAGTTTGATGTGGACTATATGGAGAGAACGCAATAAGCATACACAAGGTAGTCAAAGGCAAAAGGCGACCTTAAGACGTCAAGGCCTTGTATCACCCGAGGCGTGAGGTGACAAAAAGGCGTTAGCCCGAGTAAAGCAAGGCACCAAATTCTTAATATAGTTATTATACATATAAAACTTAAATCATATGTACCTAGTTTATTATAGTATTATAATAAAGTGTTTTTCAATGTGTAGCATGAAGAAATTAGCCCTATCAAATTATTTCAAAATAGGATTAACATGGTTTAGGCTCTATTAGTTAGGTCTAACAATACGTTTTACAATAAGCTTCTACATAACAATGTATTACAAAACAAATTTGTAAATTAATTTAACTAACAATAGGTTTTATAACTTGCCTTTTGAAATTAATAATCTAAAAAAAGGTTTCACAACAAACTTCTATAAAAAAAATTAAAAAAAAAAAAAAAAAAAAAATTGAGGCTTTCGCCTTAGCGCCTTTTTCATGGCTTAAGGCGGTCGCCTTGCTCGCCTAGGCTTTAAAGGCGAGCGCCTCACT
Organism: Quercus suber; assembly: GCF_002906115.3. NCBI lineage: Eukaryota > Viridiplantae > Streptophyta > Magnoliopsida > Fagales > Fagaceae > Quercus > Quercus suber. Next base: position 86,645 of record NW_027070188.1, read on the forward strand.
AAAGGCGCCTCACCTCACCTCGCCCGGGTGCCTAGGCAAGTGCCCGGCTCGCCTTTGACTACATTGGGCATACATTCAAGGATGAGAAGCACACAGGAAATAAGTTGCTTGTATTTTTTCTAGTTCCTTATTTGGTTGGTCTCAAGGCATGGGGTTTTATGAATAGGGATTCTATTGTTGTGTTTTTAGATACACTGCCTTTTGTAGATAATTTTTTTAATTTCCTGTAATTCTTTAGGCTCTTCGTGTTCATTTTACATGAAGTAGCCTCTTTTTAATAAATTATTATTACCTATTGTTAAATACAAGAATAAAATAATATAGAGAAGTAGCAAAACAAAGAGAAAACACAAGGGATTACGTGGTTTAGCCAACGACCTACATCCACAGGATAAAGCCATGGCGGCTACATCTTTACTGTATTCTCAAGTGTTGATTACAATGAACCATAGTAGGACATATATAAGAGCTAGGGTTAGCACTACATGGACTTACAATATATTGGGCCCCTTGACCATTTTACATTAACATAAACTCAATGTCTTCAACACCTAATTAAAAAAAAAAAAATTTATTTCTTCTTTTTACTTTAAAGGAGGTAATATAGCTTTTTATTTTTTTCTTTCTTTTTTGTGCCTGTGTATGTGTGATGGATAAATCTTACTTTCTTTGTGAGGACATGAAGGGTTACTGATTCCTTTGATGAAAATGCAGCTAATTGAAAATGATAGAGTGAGGAATGGGAATAGGGAGGCACTTACTGCATTGAGGAAGAGGGCTCGGACGACAAAAACTAGCGTTCCATCTCCTTTTGAGTCAATAATGAGAGATATTGGGGGTCCTGAATCCAGGCCCTTGGTGAAGGAGGTATGTACCACCTGTGGCAACCATGACTCTAATGAGCGGACATGGATGATGTTCCCTGGGACTGATCTCATTGGTAGGATTCCATTTCATGCTGCTCATACCATCTTGGAGACAGGTTTTTCTCAAACCTTTCTTATTTTATTGCAATTACGTGTTTAAGTTGCTTTTTAATATGGTAGTTATAGATATACACACACTCATCACATACCAAATGAGTTGATTTAGTAAGGAGTTCCTAGGCTTACTAAGTTTTTGAGTATGTTGAGTTGTTGAAGAAATACAAAATTAACATACATTAGAAATGAAACTTTTGTTCTTTCTAGAATTTGTGCTCTTTTGTCATGAGGGTGATTTTGTAATATATATGTTTGTGTGTGTGTGCACGCGTGTGTGTTCATATGAAAATTGTCTTTGTTACTCAAATATTACTTGCATACTACTGTAAGTAAACCTCTTTCTATAAATATTAACTCAAGTCAAACAATAGCTCTATTTCAACTCTCCTGGTAATCTAACCAAATTAAATTTTGAATTCCTCCATCCAGGACAAATAAATTAAAGTTTTTAAATTTAATTTCTCTGCATTTTTTGTTCCCCTAGTAAACAATAACATTTTGGATTCATTTGAGAAATGCAATAGAGAAGGCTTAAAATTTTAATTTGTTAGAGATACTTGTAAATATATAGAATAAGACCAATTAAGAAGCAATGACAGGCCTGATACTAATAGGTATTAGATTGATTGTTTTGGATTCTTGAACCCATATCTTGGAACTCAGAACCCTGTTTTGATAATCCACATGGTCAACTAAATTTATCAAATGATAAGTTGATATCTGAAGTTAGTTACCAAAAAAAAAAAAAATTGTGGTAGCATGTGTAGCTTACCAATAAAAAACTAGTTACAAATAAAGGAATAGCTAGATGTTTTATATGTTCAAGTATCAAACATTCCATGATAATGTCATTGTATTACTGGCTTGATATATTGGTTTTTATCCCTGATTTCAATCATGGGGATTGTTGTCAATTACATATCCAAAAAAAATGGTGATTGTTGTCAAGGCTATTGTTTTGTTGGTCTTATAGCAGTTCTTAACAACTTACAATGCCTGGTTTGTAATTTGTGCTAGAAAAGGCATTGTGGCTCTCCCTATATGCATGCCATATGATCATGGATGCAAGGTCGGATTGAGTTCATAACAGTTGGATCACAAAATCAAGATTTTGTTCTGTCCTATTACAAACTGATATCTAGATGAATCTCCTTCCTGTGTCATTGTAACATCTAATATTTATGATGTGGTGATGGAAGATTAATTTGTCACTGCTTTGCAATTTTTATCCAAGATTTATTTTATTTTTATGGGAAAATGTGTGAAGTTCGTTAGAATCATGGTTAAGTGATTTAATTCACCTCTTTCCTGTTAGTTTAAGTTTTGGGGACTGGTGATAGTTTATCATTTATTAGGGCTCCACCTCCCCTTTAAAAATTAAAAATTCCATGGGTACTCACTTATTGAGGGAGAAATTGGGTCTGTACATTAGGGATTGTATTAGAATAATGATTATGTGACTAAATTCACTTATTTCTTATTCGGTTAAACTTTTGGGACTAGCAGTAGTTTATTGAAGTCCGATTGAAGCAAGATTCGTATGATTTTAAAGATATAGTTATAAGAATTCGAGGCTTAAAACAATTTTTAACTTGGGTTTCTATTTTACAAGTTATGGTTAGTTTTATGAGGCAAGATTTTTCCTCCAAATTATTAGCTGGCATTTTTTAAAATAAGCCACTTGCCATTGGGTCCTATGAGAATCACATGATTTTATTAAAGACTTAACAATGATTGCCTGTTAAGCCTATAATGTTTTTTTTTTCCTGGTTCTCTCTCCAATCTCACTTTCCCTAAGTTGCAACTAATCTTTATCATCGTCAATCCCCATTTGCTAAGAATTCATCTAGTAAAAAATGCCGCACCTTTTCCAAATAAGATCACCTGTCTCTTTACGTTTCTAAGCAATGATGTTGTTTTCTCGACATCAGAAACGGATTGGATTTGAATTGTAAATGTCTATGAAGTTTTGACAATGGAAAAGGCAGTTTGGCTAAGGAGGAGTTGGGGATGGACTTGGGCCACGGAATAGGGAATTCAAGAGACTTGTGTGGCTTGGATTGAGAAGTTGGAAGAGGGCTTGATGGATTCAATGTGATTGAGCTATCACTATGATGACGGCTATTTAATTAAGGCCAACAAGCTCTGTATTTTGTGCACATGGGTGAGAGATTTCCTAGCAAGGGAAGTGCACATGGGTGGGCTTGCAGGGAATTTTGGGTGCAATAAGACCATTGAGGAGCTAGAGCACAATTCTACTAGCCAAGCCTTAAGTGAGATGTCACCAAGATAATTGGCCAGAGTTGCCAATGTCAGCTGGCCAAACACTGTAAGCAAAATGTTGGCCTTTACACCCCTTTACTGGTGCTAGATTGCCCTAGGTAGGATGTAAGCATGGATTTTGTGCTAGGTCTCTCTTGCACCCTTAGGAAGCATGACTTTGCTCTTGTGACTATGGATAAGTTATCCAAAATGGCCCAATCATTCCCTATTCTGAGAACTCTAATGCCTCCAAGGTTGCCAAACTTTATTTCAATGAAATTGTCAAACTATATGGCCCAAAAACATAGTGTCTGATAGAGACATTAGGTTAATGAATTATTTTTAGAAAACTGTTTGGCCCATGGAAAGAAAAAAGTTGAAATTCTCTACGGCTTACCATCTTGCAACATATGGCTAGACTGAGGTTGTTAACAAGAACCTTAGGAACATTTTAAGGTGTCTTGTAGGTGAACATGCTAGGAACTTGTATTCTATTCTCCCTACGGCCTGATTTGCATGCAATGCTCTATCAATAGAATCATAGGCATGAGTTCGTTTGAGGTTGTGCATGGTTAGAAGGCTAGGAAACCTTTAGGTCTCCTCCCCATGTCCCCATGTTTGAGTGTCTGAGTCAACCAAAGCTTTTGGATGGCATGTCCATGACTTGCATCATGACATCAACAAATGTATTCAAGCAAGTAATAAACAATATAAAATTTAGGTTGATTCTCATCATCCACATTTAGAATTTAACATATCAGATTATGTCATGGTTCATAATTTAGGCCTGAGCAGTTTCCTTTAGGAATAGTTAGGAAATTGCAAGCTCACAGTGCTGGACCATTTAAGGTGCTAAAGCTAATTGGACCCAATGTGTATGTCATTGATAGTAACACAACTCTTAGCATTATTATTATTATTATTATTATTATTTTATAAGTAACAAAAGTTCATCAATCAAAAAAGAGAATACCCAGGTACACTAGAGGTGTTCTTGAGTAGCAGTACATCAAACTCGCAAATTACAAAAATTAAATCAAATAAATTAGAACAGGGAGGAGAAATTTAAGCAGTACTCCAATCCAGCAAAGAATGAAGGAGGGATTTAATTTCAAATATAGACCGTTCATTTTCCTCAAAGCATCTCACATTCCATTCTTGCCAAAGGCACCACATAACAAAGTGAGGCACAACCCTCCGGAAGACAATATTTCTATGCGGGGAAAGAGAGGTGAGAGAAGAAAGCAAGAGCGAGAGTAACCCCTTACGTGAATTATTTCAAGAGCGAGACTAACATTTTTTGCCAAATTACAAAACCGCCTTTTTTTTTCTGCTGAATTTTCATGAGGCTCTCACCTCAAGCACCTTACAGCCTTATTTAAGGTGCTCAACTAGGCTCTAAAGGCAAGCACTTTAGTAAAGGCACCTTGCAGGCTTCAATGGTGCTTTAGTAGCACCTCGCCTGATCGTCTAGGCGAGTGCCTAGCTCGCGTGTGACTGCACTGCTTTGAGGTTCAAGATGTGTTGATACATGTATACAAGTATCTGGGGACCATCAAATATGACTTATTTCTTCAAAATTATTTTCCTGCCCAAATATATGATATTTTTAAGAATTATTGGATGGGTTTCATGGGTGACCAAATAGTATCAGTATCTTGGATATGCTGCTAATATAGCTCCGTCATAGGAAAAGAATTCCACCTGAAAGGAGTGGATTCAAGGTAGTGGAACAATGTTGTGAAGTTGCACAGAAAAGGATTCTTAGGATTCTTCGATAACATTTAGCTGCATTTGCTTACAAACTGGGCAGCTAAAAACTGTTTTCAGTTTGGCAGTAAACCAGTCATCCAGGTGGCCCATGAGAAGGGATAAAGGACAGACTCTTCAAGAATCAAGAGTTGTTGAGATAATTAATTCTCCTTATTCTCAAATGGAACCTCCGTCCTTGTAAGAGCAAGGTTGTAGGTGAGGTAATGGGTTCAAGACCCAACTTTCTAATTAAAAATCTTACAAGTGGTTGCTTTGTAGAAAATAAAATTAGTTTTCTATCTAATGGTTTATGTTATTGCTTAAGTTACTTGATGCTGCTGATAGTGTTTTGATCTTGATAGTCATTATTGTCAAGAAAAATTTTTCTTCACTTTATATATATAAGATAATCTGGGCCTTGTCCTTGTAATGTAGATCAAGCACAACTTGACTTTGATGCAAAAAGACTACAGAGCTATATGAAAGAGAAGTCCCTTTTGATTTCAGAAAGAGGTGCCATTGCTGACAGGATCAGTCCAGGTGTACTCAAATCTCTCATAGCCCTCTCAGACAAACCAAAGTAAGTGGTGATTTTGGAAATATAGTCTACGTCGTCCCCCTGTGGAAATTGCACTCATTTCTTCTCCATCTCACAATTGTAACATTCACATTTACCTGGTATGAAATTATGTATAGACTAGTTTTGAATGTTTTCTCCTAATGCTGCTCATGAGGGTTGCCAATTGCAGCATTTGACTCCATGTTAGTAATGATAGAAAATTTAGAAGTTGATGTTTGTTTGATCTTCCTTAATCTTCACGGTTATACTTCTTTTTTGGGTCCTACTTTGCGGTTACACTTTTGTTCAGAACACTTATGCTTGTCAAGTTGTCAGTGATCAGCATATCATACACACCTGGTAACAGTATTTTTATGGCACACACTTGAATGTACCACCCTTGTTCCTGAAATGCGCAGAAAAAGACGGTGTATCATTACCTATTGTAGATGATACAAGTCAAGTTATACAAAATAATATGATGGTCCAAATGTGGCCATCAAAGATAAGATCTCCATTTCCTTTACATGTGTGCACACCATGATGAATGCTTCTTCACTGTTCTATGGCATAATACATGGAACCATGTTCCCATGTTTATAGTTAAGACTAGCTAGTATTCAATAATACATGATGAGTCTAAGACCTCTAGCTTTTGTCTTGTTTCCTTTTTGTTTTCTTCCCTATGGCTTTCTTCCTCCCTACTCAAATGAAGTGTTAAAAAGAAGAGTTTGGTGTCAGGTTGAGGGACCTTGTAGTTCTATACTTTTTCCTAGAAGTGTGGAAATTTCGTGGGGACTCAACAAAAGGTTTGCACATATTGCCCTTGTGTTCTTGGTCTGTGGTCCCTTAACAAAAGGTTTCTACAGGATCTGATTAGCTAGCTGATGGGAAACTTCCCCTTCTGTTTCTCCTTTTCTTACCACTTTGTTTTACCCTCTTTCACTGTTAGTTTTTATTGCTATTAATAATTGACGTGCCTATAGATATAGCAAGAAAAGTAATTTTAGGCTCCGTTTGGGTAGGCATTTTGGGAGCCTAAAAACGAATTTTGAAAACTCAAAATTCCATTTCGCAACAGCAATCTCTCATAATTTTTTTACAAACGCCATTATAAACCCAAAACACTGTTTTGCAACAACTTATACAAATACACCCTTAATACAAGATTTGTAGATGGCCTATGTCAATGTACATTTTGCACAATAAGCTTGTTAATATTCATAAATTGAGATGTCTAGTGGCTTTGTAAACTGAATGGCTTCATTTTCTTTATGTTTAATTTGTAATCAAATGTAAATATATTCTACTTTCATTTTCTTGCTTGGTGACCCAATTCAATTACAAGACTACGTTTGCCTTTGTGTCCGAACTTGTGCCTTGAACATGTAGTGCTCGTCCATTACTGAAAAGGCATACAGAGGGTGTGGTAAAAGCTGAAATATTCCCATTTAAAATTGGTACTATAGCCAGGAAGCTTTTCATTAAAAAACTGATAAGGGAGGTTGCTAAACTTCTGCAGTTTTTACCATCTAGAATGTATTTTAATGAAGTAAATAAGCATATAATATTCATTACGCATATTCGACCTATAAGCATTTTTAAAATCATTACATCTATTTTTTTTTTTCAGTAAATGTGTTATTTTACAAACCTCTCTCTCTCTCTCTCTCTCTCTCTCTTAGAGTACAAACTTTATCTAATCCAATCATCGCTTGTCATGTGTCCTAGACTTTCTGATTGCCAAATGAATGAAATAACTGTGTGGGGGGACTTAATTACAGTAATTAAGTGTTAATCCTTATGAGCCCATTACTAACATCACTTATTTATTCCAATATTTTTGTGCAAAAGACAGTAACACAGGCACAACACGTGTCTTACAATAGCCAAGATGTCGGCCTCATATCCTGTTAGTGCACTTGACCCACTAGACTGAAGCTTACCCCTCAATGTTTAGAGAGCCCCATGACATTAAAGGAACATAGATAGACAAATTGATACCAACGAGGGAAACACACCATCCCCTAATGGTGTGATTCCAGCTAGTAAGATAGTAACCCAAAGGGAACTTGTGTTGTAACTGGGTGGCAGGCTATCCTTGGTGTTAGTTGTAGTCAAAGATTGGCCCAAATATAAAATGCTAAAGTTCGAGGGTGTTAAGATTTTACACCTTTAAATTTCTAAGTTTGAGAATTCTTAAATTTTAAACCTTGAAATTTCAAAACTTAGATTTTATCTCATGTAGTTATATTTCATTTGCATCAATAGTCATATCCATATATCTTTTTGTTAAGTCATGCATGTTTAATTTGTCAAATAAAATGATGCCACATAATTTTTGTGGAAAAAAAAAAACTTAAAATAATTAATATAAAAATAACATCATATCATTTTATTGGATGAACTAAATATGAGTGGTAAGTTTATGTGGCACTTACTAGAAATATAGACAAAAGGATACAAATATAAACGAAATATAATTTGAAGGGGTAAAATTCAAATTATGAAACTTAATAGTATAAAATTTAAAGACTCCCAAACTTTAGGGATGTAGTTTGAAGTTGAGCCAACATAAATATATATATATATATATATATATATATAAAGTAACACAGGCACAACACGTGTCTTACAATAGCCAAGATGTCGGCCTCATATCCTGTTAGTGCACTTGACCCACTAGACTGAAGCTTACCCCTCAATGTTTAGAGAGCCCCATGACATTGAAGGAACATGGATAGACAAATTGATACCAACGAGGGAAACACACCATCCTCTAATGGTGTGATTCCAGCTAGTAAGATTGTAACCCAAAGGGAACTTGTGTTGTAACTGGGTGGCAGGCTATTCTTGGTGTTAGTTGTAGTCAAAGATTGGCCCAAATATAAAATGCTAAAGTTCGAGGGTGTTAAGATTTTACACCTTTAAATTTCTAAGTTTGAGAGTTCTTAAATTTTAAACCTTGAAATTTCAAAACTTAGATTTTATCTCATGTAGTTATATTTCATTTGCATCAATAGTCCTATCCATATATCTTTTTGTTAAGTCATGCGTGTTTAGTTTGTCAAATAAAATGATGCCACATAATTTTTGTGGAAAAAAAAAAACTTAAAATAATTAATATAAAAATGACATCGTATCATTTTATTGGATGAACTAAATATGAGTGGTAAGTTTATGTGGCACTTACTAGAAATATAGACAAAAGGATACAAATATAAATGAAATATAATTTGAAGGGGTAAAATTCAAATTATGAAACTTAATGGTATAAAATTTAAAGACTCCCAAACTTTAGGGATGTAGTTTGAAGTTGAGCCAACATAAAAAAAATACATATATATATATATATATTAGGACAAAGGAAAGAAACATAATTTCCTTCCTTAGGTAGTTTCATAATGATGGCGACTTTTTATTGATGCTGGAAGTTTGCTTGCGCAATAGACTAATTAAAAGTCATATGTAATGTAAACAAAATATTATAAATATCATCGAAATTGAATGATAAAATATAAAATATTATTTAAGTTATAGACTTTTTTTATCAAAACAAAAAATATATATATCTGGTAGGACCGTAGGATAATAAAATAGCAAAATAAATAATGAAATTTAATTTCTTTAAAAAATTTTAACTTATAAAAATAGAATATAATCAAAATAGTAATTTGAATTTCTTGTAACTTTGGCAATATAATTTCATATAGAGTAGAAATAGCTTCATTAGTCTACTAAAAGTAATCCTACAAGGAGGTAATAAACCGTTGTTTGTATTCAATTTAGAGAAGAAAAAAAAAATCCATTGAAGTAATAAAAGTTAAGTAAATCTAGACACATACTGGCCATCCAAAGAAAAAAAAAAAAAAAAAGACATACTAATATTTTATAATTGCTAATTTGATCTATTGTGATAAAAATGATGTCAGTAAAAGACTTATGTGGAGTGATGTTTGCTCTAATCTCAATTTAATTACCACAAGTTGCGAAAATTTTTATTTTTAACATTTCTATAAAAAGTTTGATGGGAGGAGGGGACTAAGGTTGGTGGAGAGTTTTACGTTATTTCTTTTCAAGATGATATGCAAAAAAAATTTACTTGTCAAGAGTCTTATAATTCAATCACATTATCTACCTTCAAAAATCAATTATAATAATCTTGCTAAAGTGTGATCATGTAACTTATCTGTAGAGTAACAAATGTCTGAGAGAGACCTAAATAAGAGTCCAATGATTAGAAAGTCACCTTATTAAATAAAATTAGGCAGAACTTAGGCACAATATTTAGTTGTTATTTCTTAAGTTTTCTTCTTAAAATTTAGTCATGTAGTTACTTAACTTAAAACACACTTTCATCCCATAAGAAAAAAGACAATTAGTTGAATTTTACGAAATGAACCTGAGAGTATTGTACAAAAATTTTGTCGGATCAAATTTATTGGTTCACTTTGAAGCCAACTCATCATTTAAATGAGAGGAAAATATATATATATATATATATATAAATTTTAAAAAATAAAATTCAAAAGGAAAAGAAAGACATGATCTCTCTCTCTCTGTCTCTCTCTCTCTCTCACTCAGAGGAGAGAGAGAAAGAGATATATATATATATATATTTATTATTTATTATTATTATTATTATTTTAAGTTCTTCTTACTTTTATTAATTCAAAAGTCTCTGACTAAGTGGTAGACATTCCGTACAGTTGAGTCAACGTCTGTGTCAGCCTTTCTCACCAAATGCCACCAGACTGTAATCAGATCACTTATTCAGCAGAAAAAAAAAAAAAAAAAAAAATGGTACTCACAATCAATTGGGACTTTCAGGCTTGGTCTCCCCCAATACATTCCACACAGCCCATTGTAAACAAAACATCTATACTCGCTGGTAGCATGTGTTTGGTATGACTATTTTGATCTATTATTATTATTTTTATTTTTTTTGCTAGGTTATTTTGATCTATTAGATACCTTATGGTCATGGTCAATATGATACCAAATCAAGAGAACAAACTTATCTAATCTCACACAGAGAATGATATGCTTCATCGATATTTTGATAGGTAGAGATGTTAGAATACTCATACCAAATCGTGCTAAATGATATATAGGCCAAAATTTATTCAGCTAATTCCAAAAATCACCTACATCAACTTATGCATCTATTGTGCAAAATGCATTCTTGCTACAATGTTTGTGCATTTTAATTTTTTATTCTTTCTTTGTATTTTGAAGATGAGGAAGATAGTAGACTTATAATGATTGTGGTATATGAAGAGAGAGAGAGAAAGAGAAACAAATAAAAAAAATTAATTTTATAATGAGATAGAGTTTAAAATAGATAATTTTATGCGAGTGTTTCTCAAAAAAAATATGTGAGTGTTTTGAAAAATAGTTAGATTAATTTTTTTTTTAAAGTAAGTTCTTGTATTAAAATGAACAAATAAAAAAAAAAATTGTACAAGTTAATGTTGGTACTCTTAGAGTGTGTAATCATGTACTAGGGAANTATTCATTTGTGGTAGATGTGAACCGTGCAAGAGCTATCAATGCTCAGATTCTTTTAAGTGAGCCAGCTGTTTGAGGCCCAATGAGGGATTGGCCCAAATTCACTTGTAAATAATACACAGTAGGTCAGAGTCTAATATGAAGAGAGAGAGAGAAAGAGAAACAAATAAAATTAATTAATTTTATAATGCGATAGAGTTTAAAATAGATAATTTTATGCGAGAGTTTCTCAAAAAAAATATGTGAGTATTTTGAAAAATAGTTAGATTAATTTTTTTTTTAAAGTAAGTTCTTGTATTAAAATGAACAAATAAAAAAAAAAATTGTACAAGTTAATGTTGGTACTCTTAGAGTGTGTAATCATGTACTAGGGAATTCAATTTTTTTATGAGGATGAAAATTCGGTTTTTTAAGCTTTGTTTGATGGACATAAAGAAACATACTTGAATCCAATTACCCTCTTAGATTGTGTTTTATTTAAGATCCGTTTATTTTATTGAAATTAAAATTTTTTTATTAAAAGTACTGTAAATAAAAATAAAAATAAAATAATATAATATAATGAAACTTATACATAATACTAAAAAATATAATAAAATTTATAAATAATAATAAAAATAAATTAAATAATAAAATAAATTGAGTCAGATAAATTTGAGTCAAATAGTTGGGCTGAATGTTGATAAGACTTTGGCGTGAACAAGAAAACAAATTAATAAACTAATAATAAAAAGTCATAAAACTTGCAGACAGGACAAATGGGAAACCAAAGATTTATTGACCTAAACTATACACCTAGCTAACACCCTCGACCCAACAGTGCGGTGGCATAAGTACGTAGGTCATTATTTTATTGTCGTGGCTTCTACTCTTTTCCCTATTCCCAAAACCATCGACCAAAATTTGTGGTTAGGAACTTAGGTTTGAATTAATGGGTACTTGTTGGAATGAAGCGGGTTTAACAGAATTACTGTGGGTGATTTGATTACTACTTTATATTGGTCGTTAGGGTTGAATTAATTAAAGCTTTGGTTCGATACTTGTTGGAAGGTTTTAAGAGAAGTGTTGTGGGTGATTTAATTACTTTATATTGATAATGACCACTATATTTGTTAAAATCAAAGAAAAATGGTGAGAGTTATACGTGGTTTGGTTTGACGGTCTACCTTTATAAAATAAAACTATTAAATAATAAGTGAGTAAAAATTAAATATAAATAAAATTATTATATAATTGAGCTTTTTTTTACCAATACATAAAATATTATAAAGTTAATATATATCTTCAAAAACATTCATATTAATATCTATAAAACAGAATGATTTTAATATTACATTGCTTTAAGTTAAAGAGACAGAAATCATTGCCTTTTTGTCCCCTTGAATTCTAGGTGATTACAACTTCAATTTTAGATTAGTACAATTTTGGAGGGGGGGGGGAGGGGGGGGGAAGCATGTGATGTCAAATTAAATAATGTCATAGATCACACAAAATCAAACACAATTGAGACAATGATATGTTGACATAAGGAAGTCCAATGAAAAAACCATTACAGGGAAAACCTTCCCCAATGAAACAAATTTACTATGATTAGAGAAGTTTTACATTCAAGAAAAAACCTTTTCCTAAACTCTATCAACTTGTAGACAACTTACAAAGAAAATTTTTCACTACACCACAGATGACGCACCCATGCTTACTACTAGAACCTTTGACGGACTTCAAGTTCACCTCTTGAAGGTTTTCTTCACAAAAACAAGTTTGTGGTAGGTATTGTGGCTTTAGCTTCTTCACCATCTGATCTTCAAATCTACTTGAATGTCTATAGTATGATGAAATTGAGAGAAACTTAGTTACACAACCCTCGCCAAACAAACAAAGCTTTCTCTCCTCTAAAAACTCTCTTAGGTAAACTTAATAGTGTTCATTTTATAACCCAATAAGTAGGGGCTCAAATCGGACTTAAAATAGACAAGTTATTAAGCATTTCACCTTGTTAATTTGTGCAATCTTGTGGGGACAAGATTGAAAAAAAAAAAAAAAACATTGGATTTTCTTGATAATTGGGTCTCAAATCTCAATTGATCGAGATTGGAATTGAGCAGAAATCGAGATTCTTGATCAGTTGAGATTGGAATCAAGCAAGACTCAAGATTCCAAAATGCTCAACTTTAGAAACTTTGGTTTTTCTTGAACTTGAACATTGATCTTGTCTTGGACTTGAAATAGACTTCAAACACACCCAAGACTTACTAAAATTCCTATAAATTGATTATATTTGATCACGGTTTTTCAACCTAGTCTTATGGACTCAATAATAAATCTTAAGGATTCGAACTCAAGATGTTGACTTCAACCAAACCACATATAAGTAGTTGTCATAGGGGGACTTACCCATAAATGGTTACTAAATATATTATTAAGTAAACATCACTCACACTTTTTCAAATTTCCAAGTCCAACTACCAGCATTCTTAAACCTTTCAGACACTACCACATCTAATTTTAGATAGTAAAGGTCGCAACGGCCCGCCATAATAAATTATTAGCCAGTCAATGGAGCCCTCAAAAACTACGTGACACCACAGAAGCAGAGCAAAAGGAATAGTCTCCGTAATTAGATTATGATATTAGATTTGAGCACATTTGTCTCCTATTCTTGAGAAATTATTTCGTACAAAACAATTACAACATCTTTCATTCATATAAGATTAAACTCCAAGTGAAATATCTATTTGTGATCCATCTTTATACGAGAGGAAGATGGAGTACATCGAGCACATTAAATAATTTCATTGTATTCTCTCCACACACACACAAATATATATATATATATATATACATGGCGGTGTTTTTCTTTTAAAGCCATATATATCTCTGTGTGCGCGTGCATTATTTACTGCATCTTGTCTATAATCCAAAGGTAATTTGGCTAAGAAGTGACAACATCTTCGTGTTTCTATAATTCTAATCAGTATCTCTCTGGCTGCAATGGGTCTAGCCCTTCCCTGGCTTGCTCTTTCACACATTCGAGCTCCTCTTTGCATACAAAATGACAACCATTTAAGCATGTCAAACAATTCACAAGGTAACATTAACTTCATGATTACAATTGTAATAGGAAGTCCTAATTAAGCTTCTACTTTTGTTTAATTCCTTTCCACATGAACAACATTTGAGCCCATTAATTAGGGTGACAATTGGTACCTTTCCTTTTTGGCATGTATGTTTAACTCGATTAGATTATATGAGCAACAATATTTCTAGTCACAAATGAAAGATTTGTTTCACATCTCGTCCTTTTCACATTTATTTCAAACAAACCAGATATCATCTTTTTAATTGGATGTGTTAATTAAACAAATTGAACCTTTGCTTATTTTGTATAAGATGTACAAAAGTATTTCTAAAACAACATTGACCTGCATATAATTGCTCACTTGCGTGTACCAGTACTGCATTAATATTGAGCTCCAAATTTATACAGACAGAATGAACCGAAAGTTAAATTCTACCTTCTTCCCTCATCAATAATGATGGAACACTTTCGACAGTGTCTAAAAGAATTGCATTAGAACACACATATTATGCCTGGCTGCACATGTCTTCAGTCTTCTTACTTTTATGGTATGAGAGCTAAATACAGAAAGAATTTATCTAAACAAAAAAAGGGGCCTTATTATTGTTATTTCCCCTAAACAAAATGACAAGTTAAACGCTTATATATTTATTATTTACTTTTTTAGTCCAATGCAAGCAATCTACATAAAGATTTAGTTATTTTTTATACAAAACAATAAACTTAGGATAAATTACAGTAATTTTAAACCCTATATCTTAAGGTTGTTTTCAAATTGAGTCCTATACTTTTAAAGGTTTCAAATTAAACCCTAAATTTTAAATTTGTTACAGGTTAAAACCCAAAAACTTCCAATTTGTATTGTTCATAATCTGATAGTTGTGAAGGGAGAATTTGAACATTTAATGTTTCCATTAGAAGCATCAACAGGTGTCAGTTGATCTAGAAAAAATTTTGACAACCAAAAACCACTTTAAAAGCTGGCTAATATGTATCAAAATTACATGAAGCCAAGATTGATACCTCTTTTTAAACAGGTCAATATTCTCCATGATTAATGCCCTACACTAGTTCAAAAAATGATAATCTCCACTACAAATGATATAGAGTACCCATATAAAGAGTTTCATCTCTAATACAAATTTAATTTATTTATCAATGAGTTGCATTAAGATTAATAAGAGTGGTAAAAAAAATTTATGTACATCTTTTTTCTTTTTTGGCTAGATAAATAAGGGGAGGGGCTGATAGATTCGAACCCAATACCCAAACATCATAAGACGTGCTCGAACTGTTGGGTATCCCTTGAATTCAAAAACAATTATGCACATCTCTAAAGAATATTACATCAAATATGCATCAACAATTTATAAGAAGAGAAAAACAGTAGTTACAACTCACAAGAGCATAATAAGAAGAAAAAAAAAATGTTCAAGTTTAATAATTAAACTCACTTGTGGCCCGCTGCATACACACCAGCATATTTGAAAAGGGCCACAATTTGATACATATGTGTGGGGGGTAAGGGGGACAGGCCCAAGTTAATGGGCCGAATACCCAGGAGAGGACTGTTTCACATCCGAAGAGAAAGATGCAGAGAATGCAGGGCCCAGAGTGAAGTGGAATCCTCCTGGTAGAGAATCATCGCTGTCCGAGGAGGATATCTCCAGTCCGAGGAGGACATCACCTGTCCGAGGAAGATGTTTTACTTTGATATGATATCGGAGACTAACTGAGTAGGGGAAAAGCCTGATTGATTGTCCGAGGACTCCACCTGATCAAGATAAGCTCAAAGCATATTCAGGAACAATAAGGATGAGGAAATATCTGAGGGAAAGGCTGCTGCCACTGTATTCAATGCATTGCAACAGCTTTTGTAAGCAACTTACTTTTCTCATATCTTTTACACTATTACTTTCTGCTTTCTTTTTTAATTGTGGGTGGGTGGATGGTGGGTATTATAATTTTTCGTTATAATTTTTCAATAAAGGCTATCTTTCAATTAAACAACAAAAAAAAGAAAGAAAGATTGACCTTACAAGATTTAGAGTGAAACTAGACCAATAGTTAAGTTAATAATCCTCTTTAGTTTTCTTTTAACTCTAATAAATTTGATTATAAAACCTTTTTATTTTGTGTTATTTATTCAATTTAAAACTATTGTAAGTAGTTAAAATCACTTCAAACTTGTCCAAATAAGTTTTATAATTTAACTAGCCTCTCAGGATATTTTTAATGAAGCATCTAAGATTCAAATTTCTTCATTTTCATTGTAATTATCAAATTATATATATATATACACACACACACACTTCAACCCGATTAAAACCACTTCAAACAAATTTAAAATCACTTTTAACCCTTTTGAAACTAATCCAAATTTTTTACCCAAATTTATCAATAACTCAGACATGAATTTAACTGAAAATTTTAGACCATGTTTTAAAATTATACGGTTCTTTTTCAATAAAAATTCATAACAGCTAAGTTTTGAGAACTTATTTGAAAATCTAGTAAACATTAGCAAATGCATTGTATCCCAATAACTTAGTATAAAAAAATTATAAATAGTTCAACATATTAGCTTTTTCTTTTTCCTTGTAAAAATGAAAAATATAAGAATGAGCACTTGGCATACTCTACTAAATGATATTCTTGCAGGGTTTATTTAAGAGTCCAAAAAAAAAAAAATGCAAGAACAAACACTAATAATATTAAATTTAGATAGGAACATTTCTTTATTTTTAGTTTTTTTTTTTTTTTATCAGTTTATTTTTGGTTTTTCTTTTGCTGAAGATAGGAATGTTTCATATGTATCAAATTGTGGCCCTTTTCAAATACGCTGCTGTGTATGCAGCGGGCCACCAGTGAGTTTAATTATTAAACTTGAACATTTTTTTTTTCTTCTTATTATGCTCTTGTGAGTTGTAACTACTGTTTTTCTCTTCTTATAAATTATTGATGCATATTTGATGTAATATTCTTTAGAGATGTGCATAATTGTTTTTGAATTCAAGGGATACCCAACAGTTCGAGCACGTTGTAGACAGGGAAAATTTCGACCTATCACAAGCTGACACGTCACACTACCAAGTCCACAAAATACAGCCAATTACAAAGCGCCACATATTGCTGCTAGGTTTTGCTATCATTACTCAGAAACCAACAGAAATTTGCCAAGTGTCATGCAAAGACCAATCACACATCATCGCACGTGTAAGCGATGACATAATCAGCTTCGCACGTGTAAGCGATGACACAATCAGTCCAGCATGTGCAGGCGATGACATAAGCGGACCAATCAAGCTCTGCCACGTGTCACCAATCAGACTCCGCCACGTGTCGCTTACCTACCCCAAAACTCCTATAAATAGAAGCCTTCCTAAGGCATTTAGAGGGGATGAAATCCAAGGAGGACTAGGCTATTGGAAGCATTCAGAAGTCCAGAAGCTCTGCCGAACCAAGCTCTAAAGCCTCCAAGAACTTCAAGAACTTCAACTTCGAATACGAAGAACATTCGAAGGAAAATCATCCAAATCATCCGCCTAGATCCAAAAGTTTGCTGGAATCAAGCTCAAAAGCCTCCAGAAACATCAACAAACCACAAATCAGTGAAGCTCTACGGATCAAGCCTCTAAAGCCCCGAAGAACTTCCACCACAAACCTTCGAATACAAAGAACATTCGAAGAGGAATCATCCAAATCATATTCCTAAATCTCAAAGTTCACTGGAATCAAGCTCAAAAGCCTCCAGAAACCTCACAAACCACAAATCATGAAGCTCTACGGATTCAAGCCTCTAAAGCACCGAAGAACTTCCACCACAAACCTTCGAAGACGAAGAACACATCAAGAACACGAAGAACGTGAAGAACAAGGGATTTCTAACAAGCTCATAGCCAGAGATTCATTGTAATTCTGTTTCAACAATCTTCGATCATCCCTCAACCAAATTGAAGGATACTTTGTGTTCAAGTGAAAATCACATTACCACAAATCCAATTAACAAATCTTTCAAGGAGATCGAATCAGAGGATAACTCTTTTGTAATTACAGAGAATTGTACCACACATTCATCAATACAAATTCACATTTGTGACACTATTTTACTTGTTTGACTTATTTCGAACCGAGAAATTTAGTCGTCCACATATTCTGGCACGCCCAGTGGGACATCTCTGCCTCTCATCTCATTCTCCTTCAAAGAAAGAAATCATCATCATCATCTTGCTACCAACTTCAATGGCTACTAGCAAGAACATCCAAGCTTCAACAGCTACTTCAACTAAACTTGGTACGGCTACCACCAACAACTACATTGGTGCAATCAATTGTAGCCAACCCAAAGCAAAAATCAACTTCAATCTCAATCAACCAAGGAAGCCAAGGTCCAGACAATCATCTCCTTAGACCCTCTTACAAGAAACAAGGTCATCAACAAGGACGTCTCCACCTTGGAACACCTCAAGTATGGGGGCAAATCCCCTTCTTCCTTCACAAGAAGTTGGTCACACGATCTTTCTCCCATCAAAGGGAACCCAAAAGATGAGATTTCACGTGCTCACTTCAATTCACTTCCTTCTCCATCATCTTGGGAAGTTGTGTCAGTCATGATGACTAACACCTCTACCATGGAAGAAAAGATGGTTGAAATGGAACAAAGGGTCGTCCTTCTCACAAAAGCACTTGAAGATAAGGACCTCCAAATTGCAACTTTAATGAACAAACTCGAAGTACAAGATCTTGGTGAATCAAGCCATGGTCATAAATTCGCATCTGCAAAGGATGACGAAGGGAGAGAAATTGAAAACACTCCCCGACGAGAACAATCTACTTCGGTTGCTTCGTTGTCAGTCCAACAATTACAAGACATGATAACAAATACCATCCGAGCACAATATGGAGGTTCTTCTACAAGTTCTCTCACATATTCAAAACCCTACACAAAGCGCATCGACAACATGAGGATGCCAAATGGGTATCAACCCCCAAGTTCTTGCAGTTTGATGGCCATGGAAATCCTAAGCAACACATTGCTCACTTTGTAGAAACTTGTGAGAACGCAGGGACTCAAGGAGGCCTCCTTGTAAAGCAATTTGTCCGTTCGCTCAAAGGAAATGCCTTTGATTGGTATACAGACTTAGAACCCGAGTCAATCGACAGTTGGCAACAACTCGAAAGAGAGTTTCTTGACCGATTCTATAGCACGCGTCGTACAGTGAGCATGATGGAGCTTACTAATACCAAGCAATGGGAAGATGAGCCCGTCATTGATTACATCAATCGGTGGCGTTCTTTGAGCTTAGATTGCAAGGATAGACTTTCTGAAATTTCTGCTATAGAGATGTGCATCCAAGGCATGCATTGGGGACTTCTTTACATCCTTCAAGGGATAAAGCCTCGAACATTTGAAGAGTTAGCAACTCGTGCACACGACATGGAGTTGAGTATTGCTAGCCATGGAAGTACAAACCCTCCCATACCTGAGGAAAGCAAAAGGGAAGTAAGGAGGAATGATAGGAATGCAAAAGTCAGCCTCAAAGACCCAATGGTTGTTAACACTACCGAAGTCAAGGTTCCAAGAAGAGGAGCGAAGGCAAATGAAAAACAGCTTGAAGGATGGCAAAAGAACGAAGTGCGTCGCCTGACTTTTAAGGAACGTGAGCAAAAAGCATATCCGTTCCCCGATGAAGATGTGCCAAACATCTTAGAACAATTATTGCAATTGAAGCTGATTGAATTGCCAGAATGCAGGCGACCACAAGACATAGGGAAAATTGATGACCCTAACTATTGCAAATATCATCGCATCATTGGCCACCCAATCCAAAAATGCTTCGTCTTCAAAGAACAATCATGAAGCTTGCCAAAGAAAACAAGATTGATCTAGACTTCAATGAAGTTGTCGGGTCAAACCATGTGACCGTTGCTTGTGATGTACTTCCAACTCTCAAGCAGGGGGCAAACACCAACCAAGCTTACAAGTTGATCAACAATGATGATGCAAGGATCGGCCCCATCAATGGGAAGTTCCTTAAACACTTCTACGCTTGAACATCGAGGATTGCTCCTCGGCAAGAGCTTAAACTGCCCACTGTAATGCTGCAAGGGTACATGATGTCTTCCCATTACCTTTGAAAGCATACCAATAAAGAGAAATTAATCCCACTCTATGTCACCAATTGCTAGTGTGGCGTAGTGGTTGGATGCCCAAGTCGCCCTTGAGAGGTCTCGGGTTCGATAGTGGTGATA
Source organism: Quercus suber (assembly GCF_002906115.3). Classification (NCBI taxonomy): domain Eukaryota; kingdom Viridiplantae; phylum Streptophyta; class Magnoliopsida; order Fagales; family Fagaceae; genus Quercus; species Quercus suber. Next base: position 107,043 of record NW_027070188.1, read on the forward strand.
CCCACTATTACACACTGAGCCCTCCTTTTTTGCAAAAAACAACCAAAAAAAAAAACAACATAACAAAAAAAAAAAACATTTGAACTACGTAATGACTTGATCCCTTTCCGGGGTACGTAGGCAACTTGGTATCATTTACTAAGTTCAGTCACATGAAAAAGAAGAAGGATTGCCAGTCTAGCTTAAGGAATTTTTCAAAGGTCGTCAATATGCTTTTGAGATCCCTTTAATTGGCAGGCGTTGCTTAGGATCAGTCAATTGCTCACTACATGATGCTCGAAGATCATTGTGGTGGAAAACGACAGCTGCAAAGAGTTGGTGTTACTTAGCTTTCCTTAAACTAATGATAAACATAAGTTAGTTCTTGGTTGTGGAGTAAAATAAAATCTTCAACCTCTTTTGCAAAAAATGAAGTCTGCATGGCATTGCCTTCTTCTGTGGACATCCTCCCATGTCTCTAAAGTATGCTTTGCATCACTTATTTCTGGGGGCATCTTTTGTACCTTGCAAGTCTAAGCCACGTCATCTTTCTTCTAGGGTGTGCCACTTCACAACTTCAGAATTTGAACCACATCATCTCCCTTCTGAGTGGTGCCATTTCACATCATATCTCTGAAATTTGGACAACATCACCTTCCTCTAACATCTGAAGATGGTGTTACTTCATCTCGCCTCTCAAAGCCTATTCATGCAATGTCAAATTCTTGGTAGCATGTTCAAAGTCTTAATATAAGCACCTTGCATCTTCAAGGTTTTGACGGCATCTCTTTGCATCCTCAAAGTCTTGATGGAGCTTCTTGAAACTTCAAGGTTTTGACGGCATCTCCTTGCATCTTCAAAGTCTTGATGGAAAGCTTCTTGCATCTTCAAGATTTAATTGACATCTCCTTGCAATCCTCAAAGTCATTGATGGAACTTCATTGAAACTTCAAGGTTACNATAGTGAGAAAAGTAAGTTGCTTTCTTTTTTTTTTTTTTTTTTTTTTTTTTGGGAATAATTTTACTTGTTTATCTTTTGGGAGCAGAGAAATCTGAAATCCTAAAAAGTTGGGTGTAATGATGGCTCGGCACCCATGTATTTCATGTCGGCACCCATGTTTTTCAAAATTTAATTCCAGGTAAAATTGTGACATCATATCACCATTATAATTAACTTGTTTTTAAAATACAATTTATAGAGTGTGTGTATAAAATGTGTATAATGAGATTTAGCCTAAAAAGATAAAGAAGTATTATATTCATCACAAATTATAAATGGTAGGACTTTTTTCACACAAAAAAATTAATAATATATTACTTAAAATTTATTGTAAAATATTATAAACTTATTGGTAATTACAAGTTAATTAAAATTTTACATCAGACTAAAATATTAATTAATTTTTAATATAAATTAAATTAAAAATTTTACCAATTAACTGAAACCCATCGCGTAATAAAATATCTTAAACACTTCATTTCTAAAAGATAATAAAAAAAAAAAGTCGTAAAAAAAGGCACGATGATCGTCTGCGAAAACTGATGAATTGGACAAAGGCAAAACAGATGGTGGGACCAAGCATTAATAGCACACCGCGTGGCATTACAATCTCTGTGAGTACTTGCTACGCAAGTAGCACAAAGTAGCAACCAAACACACACACACAAACACATACACATACTCACTTTAAACTAGCTAGTCTCCTTCCTAACTAGTTGGACTGAACCAGGAAAGAAAGGAAAAATAAAAAGAAAACAAGGGAATGAGTCCGTAGTATTATATATATATATGTAGGTCCCCTACCCTACACACACACACTATTACTATCTACTACTTCCATCTATTTACACAGAATTTCATTGCAGTGGCTTTCCTCGCAATTATGTTACTATCACTTGGGTAACTCAGTAAATTGCATTCCTCTCACTCCAATGCCTCCAATCAAACACTTCTCTCTCTCTCTCTCTCTCTCTCTCTCTCTGCACTAGCCGCCTCATAAACTCAGTCCCCCACAACCCCTATACTTTGGACTTGCTACTTGGCTAGTACTAACTCACCTAGAGAGCAAAAAAATAGCCAGAATGCCCAAAGGGGTCGGCTTTTAGAGAGTGTGTACCAAGCTTTACACAAAGCAAAAAGAAAAGAAAAGAAAGAACTTCATGTCCACGCCATTATAGTTTTCAGCAGAGCCACACACAAACTCATTAGGGTTTTGAAAAAAGAAGAAGAAAGCTTTTGATTTTGATCCCACTTCTGCACTCCCTTTTGGTTAGCTTTATTATTACACCAATATCTCTATCTCTTTCTCTTTTTGCTTTTCATTTTCACTCACAAAGTTTGTATATGCAGGTCAAAAAAAAAAAAAAAAATGCTGGACTATGAATGGAGCAACCCGAGTACAATGATGTTAACGGGCGAAGAAGAAACCGGCCCGGATTCCGACCATACCCGCCAAATCTTCGACCACTACACCCAACAACAGCAACATCATCATCAACAACAACCATTTCACGACCACACTGGTTTCAACCCTCATCACCATCATCAAACCGCAGCTACCAGCGCTTTCTCTCACGCGCAAGCGCATTTCAACCCACACCAAACCCAAACCCAAACCCACTCGCAATTCCACTCGCTGTACGATCCACGCGCTTACTCAAGCGCGTCTGCTGCTTCTTACCACCAGCAAGCTCCCCAGCTACTCTCCCTCGACCCCCTACCAGGCGCCGCCGTGGGGAGCGGCGGCTCCGCCGGGTACCTCGTAGTCCCGAAGAGCGAGGACGCTTCGACTCGCCCCCCCGTGGACTTCGTGTCGAGAATTGGCCTCAACCTCGGCGGCCGGACCTATTTCTCTTCCGCAGAGGACGAGTTCGTGAACCGGCTCTACCGCCGCGCTAGACCGGCTAACGAGCCCGGTTCGGGCAACTCCCCTAGGTGTCAAGCTGAAGGGTGCAATGCTGATCTCACTCACGCCAAACACTACCACCGCCGCCACAAGGTCTGTGAATTTCACTCCAAAGCCTCCACCGTACTCGCCGCCGGGTTGACTCAGCGATTCTGCCAGCAGTGTAGCAGGTTGTTTCATATTTACGGAAATACCCTCCCCTGTTTTAACATTACACTATATACCTACTACGAGGTTTTATAAAATTTTTATTACATTCTTAATGCACGAGATTACGATAATATGTTTTTTTTTTTAATAGGACGAAACTGCCCCTGTGGATTGTTGCTCTGATCCAATGATTGCATAACCGTACAGAGTGGTAATCCCGAGGGCATTTTCGTCATTTTTTCGTTTTCTAATTTGAAATGACTGAAACAACCCCCGACAAGGATTCTAATTTTCAGTCTGATCATCGAAACGGAGACATTGCTGTTGTTCTGTCTGCTCAAATTGCTCAACATGGTGGTTTTGAGGCACACTTTCAAAAGACGTAAATGCCCCTGGAAGATATAATAATCGTGAGCTGAATCCAATGATTGGAGCTTCCGTACATGTGGAAATCCCGAGGGCATTTTCGTCCACGATTTTCCGCAAAATTTTTGAAAGCACTTTCCATCTTCGTACGCCTATGTTAATTTTTGATTCTTATGTTGTACTAATTTGGTTGTACCACAATCGTATAACTAACCAAAACAGTTAATAAAATAACTGCATTGTTAAAAGTATTGATAATTAAAGCTTATTGAATGCAAATTATTTGTTTAAGTTTTAACCTTGATTTTTTTTTTTTTTTTTTTGGTAATTTTTTTTTCACGCAGGTTCCATCTTCTTTCCGAGTTTGATAATGGAAAAAGAAGCTGCCGGAAGAGACTGGCCGACCACAATCGTCGCAGGCGAAAAACTCAACAACCTAATCAAGAAAATCAGAAGTCTCTGTCCGACAATGCCCGGAATTCAACGACTAGTAATCTCACAAGTAAGTTGGTTTTAAATTTATAAGTAAAATTACACACACTCCTTGTTGTAGAGGAAGAGCGTCGTTTGAGTTAGAGCTCATTACTATTATTATAATTATTTTTTTAAATCTTCTTTATTAAAAAAAAAACCAAAAATTAATACGATAACAAGAAGATAGAGACAGCACTAATTATTATGCAATGTTTCTATATTATATATGATAGTTATTTTCATGATTAATATTAATTAGAAACTAATTAATTTAAGTACAACCTAAAGAAGAAGAAAAGATGGGACTTTTGGCTCATGGGATTTGGTTTTAACTTCTTGAATTTTATTAGGGTCCCCGCCTGACTCTGGAGCTCCCTCATCATCGTCGGTGACCGTGGCAGTTTCGCCGCCGCGAATGTCGTTGGATTGCTTCAGGCAACGACCTTATCAGGCGACAGCTTCATCGGCCTCATCAAGCTCACTTTTTTTCTCAAGTGGGTAAAATCATCATCATCATCATCAAATGCAAAATTAGCGGGCTCTTGTTGTAGAAATATGGAGGAATATTTAGCAAAATAACATTAGGGAACATCATCTTGTTTAATTAATATTCCTTTCTTTTCTTTTTCTTTTTTTTCTTTGTTATTATTTTTTTCCTTAAATTTCGGTACTTTAGCCTAAATTAATTGGTGTTTGTAACATGGGTACGTACGGAGCATCTAATATATCTTATTCATGTACCAAGAATTTGGAATTTATGTTGTTTAATTTTTATTTTTTCATTTTTTATTTTTTACTGTAAAAGCTAGCGAGGAAGGTTAATAATTCTAAGGGGAATCGTCAGAGTTATTAGGCCACAAATTGGAATTTTCCCACAATAGTGTCTGATTGGTTGCAGGTAGAGTTGTGACAGGCATGGGTGTACAGAGGTCTACATTCATTTTAGGCATTGCATTATTCAATTTTGTCTGGTACTGGAATTTTCCGGGAAATGCAGTGATCATATAAAAAAAGTTTTCTCAAAATTATCTAGCAAAAGCGCAAAAAGAAAAAAAAGAAAAGAAAAAAAAAAAAGAGCTTTATATTTGCATAAAATGTATTTTTGGGTTCAATCACGTGCATTTTTTAAGTCAATGAATCTTTATAAAGTTCTATGTTACACATATATCACTTAAAGCTCTAAGAAAATCACACGTCGTGCTCCAATTCATACACAACTTTATGCAAAGAAATATTGGTCACTTTCCCATAATCAAATCAATCAGCCATTGCAATAAACAACTTAAAAAAAAAAAAAAAAACTTTTGTTGAAGGTAGAGCCCACCATGATGGACCCCATTGAAGATCTGTACATTTCTCCTAACAAGAAAATATATAGCCACGCAGATATAGACACAGATTCCGATAATACAAGAGAGAGAGAGAGAGAGAGAGAGAGAGAGAGAGAGATTTTCTTTTTGTTGCTGAATAAGAGACTTTAGAGAGAGAGAGAGAGAGAGAGAGATTAAGATTTATGATTTATGCATGGCCATTAATTTGATTCCCTGTTTATTAAATAACTCTTGCTTATAAGTACAGTACAGCCTCCACATATGAGACAGCTTGACGGCTTGACCACCACTTTCCCTTAATATTCCCAGGAAAATATTTTCCGTGCTACGTGGTCAATTTCGCTCCTTTTTTTATATGATCACTGCATTTCCCGGAAAATTCCAGTACCAGACAAAATTGAATAATGCAATGCCTAAAATGAATGTAGACCTCTGTACACCCATGCCTGTCACAACTCTACCTGCAACCAATCAGACACTATTGTGGGAAAATTCCAATTTGTGGCCTAATAACTCTGACGATTCCCCTTAGAATTATTAACCTTCCTCGCTAGCTTTTACAGTAAAAAATAAAAAATGAAAAAATAAAAATTAAACAACATAAATTCCAAATTCTTGGTACATGAATAAGATATATTAGATGCTCCGTACGTACCCATGTTACAAACACCAATTAATTTAGGCTAAAGTACCGAAATTTAAGGAAAAAAATAATAACAAAGAAAAAAAAGAAAAAGAAAAGAAAGGAATATTAATTAAACAAGATGATGTTCCCTAATGTTATTTTGCTAAATATTCCTCCATATTTCTACAACAAGAGCCCGCTAATTTTGCATTTGATGATGATGATGATGATTTTACCCACTTGAGAAAAAAAGTGAGCTTGATGAGGCCGATGAAGCTGTCGCCTGATAAGGTCGTTGCCTGAAGCAATCCAACGACATTCGCGGCGGCGAAACTGCCACGGTCACCGACGATGATGAGGGAGCTCCAGAGTCAGGCGGGGACCCTAATAAAATTCAAGAAGTTAAAACCAAATCCCATGAGCCAAAAGTCCCATCTTTTCTTCTTCTTTAGGTTGTACTTAAATTAATTAGTTTCTAATTAATATTAATCATGAAAATAACTATCATATATAATATAGAAACATTGCATAATAATTAGTGCTGTCTCTATCTTCTTGTTATCGTATTAATTTTTGGTTTTTTTTTTAATAAAGAAGATTTAAAAAAATAATTATAATAATAGTAATGAGCTCTAACTCAAACGACGCTCTTCCTCTACAACAAGGAGTGTGTGTAATTTTACTTATAAATTTAAAACCAACTTACTTGTGAGATTACTAGTCGTTGAATTCCGGGCATTGTCGGACAGAGACTTCTGATTTTCTTGATTAGGTTGTTGAGTTTTTCGCCTGCGACGATTGTGGTCGGCCAGTCTCTTCCGGCAGCTTCTTTTTCCATTATCAAACTCGGAAAGAAGATGGAACCTGCGTGAAAAAAAAATTACCAAAAAAAAAAAAAAAAAAATCAAGGTTAAAACTTAAACAAATAATTTGCATTCAATAAGCTTTAATTATCAATACTTTTAACAATGCAGTTATTTTATTAACTGTTTTGGTTAGTTATACGATTGTGGTACAACCAAATTAGTACAACATAAGAATCAAAAATTAACATAGGCGTACGAAGATGGAAAGTGCTTTCAAAAATTTTGCGGAAAATCGTGGACGAAAATGCCCTCGGGATTTCCACATGTACGGAAGCTCCAATCATTGGATTCAGCTCACGATTATTATATCTTCCAGGGGCATTTACGTCTTTTGAAAGTGTGCCTCAAAACCACCATGTTGAGCAATTTGAGCAGACAGAACAACAGCAATGTCTCCGTTTCGATGATCAGACTGAAAATTAGAATCCTTGTCGGGGGTTGTTTCAGTCATTTCAAATTAGAAAACGAAAAAATGACGAAAATGCCCTCGGGATTACCACTCTGTACGGTTATGCAATCATTGGATCAGAGCAACAATCCACAGGGGCAGTTTCGTCCTATTAAAAAAAAAAACATATTATCGTAATCTCGTGCATTAAGAATGTAATAAAAATTTTATAAAACCTCGTAGTAGGTATATAGTGTAATGTTAAAACAGGGGAGGGTATTTCCGTAAATATGAAACAACCTGCTACACTGCTGGCAGAATCGCTGAGTCAACCCGGCGGCGAGTACGGTGGAGGCTTTGGAGTGAAATTCACAGACCTTGTGGCGGCGGTGGTAGTGTTTGGCGTGAGTGAGATCAGCATTGCACCCTTCAGCTTGACACCTAGGGGAGTTGCCCGAACCGGGCTCGTTAGCCGGTCTAGCGCGGCGGTAGAGCCGGTTCACGAACTCGTCCTCTGCGGAAGAGAAATAGGTCCGGCCGCCGAGGTTGAGGCCAATTCTCGACACGAAGTCCACGGGGGGGCGAGTCGAAGCGTCCTCGCTCTTCGGGACTACGAGGTACCCGGCGGAGCCGCCGCTCCCCACGGCGGCGCCTGGTAGGGGGTCGAGGGAGAGTAGCTGGGGAGCTTGCTGGTGGTAAGAAGCAGCAGACGCGCTTGAGTAAGCGCGTGGATCGTACAGCGAGTGGAATTGCGTGTGAGTGTGGGTTTGGGTTTGGGTTTGGTGTGGGTTGAAATGTGCTTGCGCGTGAGAGAAAGCGCTGGTAGCTGTGGTTTGATGATGATGATGATGAGGGTTGAAACCAGTGTGGTCGTGAAATGGTTGTTGTTGATGATGATGTTGCTGTTGTTGGGTGTAGTGGTCGAAGATTTGGCGGGTATGGTCGGAATCCGGGCCGGTTTCTTCTTCGCCCGTTAACATCATTGTACTCGGGTTGCTCCATTCATAGTCCAGCATTTTTTTTTTTTTTTTTTTTTTGACCTGCATATACAAACTTTGTGAGTGAAAATGAAAAGCAAAAAGAGAAAGAGATAGAGATATTGGTGTAATAATAAAACTAACCAAAAGGGAGTGCAGAAGTGGGATCAAAATCAAAAGCTTTCTTCTTCTTTTTTCAAAACCCTAATGAGTTTGTGTGTGGCTCTGCTGAAAACTATAATGGCGTGGACATGAAGTTCTTTCTTTTCTTTTCTTTTTGCTTTGTGTAAAGCTTGGTACACACTCTCTAAAAGCCGACCCCTTTGGGCATTCTGGCTATTTTTTTGCTCTCTAGGTGAGTTAGTACTAGCCAAGTAGCAAGTCCAAAGTATAGGGGTTGTGGGGGACTGAGTTTATGAGGCGGCTAGTGCAGAGAGAGAGAGAGAGAGAGAGAGAGAGAGAAGTGTTTGATTGGAGGCATTGGAGTGAGAGGAATGCAATTTACTGAGTTACCCAAGTGATAGTAACATAATTGCGAGGAAAGCCACTGCAATGAAATTCTGTGTAAATAGATGGAAGTAGTAGATAGTAATAGTGTGTGTGTGTAGGGTAGGGGACCTACATATATATATATAATACTACGGACTCATTCCCTTGTTTTCTTTTTATTTTTCCTTTCTTTCCTGGTTCAGTCCAACTAGTTAGGAAGGAGACTAGCTAGTTTAAAGTGAGTATGTGTATGTGTTTGTGTGTGTGTGTTTGGTTGCTACTTTGTGCTACTTGCGTAGCAAGTACTCACAGAGATTGTAATGCCACGCGGTGTGCTATTAATGCTTGGTCCCACCATCTGTTTTGCCTTTGTCCAATTCATCAGTTTTCGCAGACGATCATCGTGCCTTTTTTTACGACTTTTTTTTTTTATTATCTTTTAGAAATGAAGTGTTTAAGATATTTTATTACGCGATGGGTTTCAGTTAATTGGTAAAATTTTTAATTTAATTTATATTAAAAATTAATTAATATTTTAGTCTGATGTAAAATTTTAATTAACTTGTAATTACCAATAAGTTTATAATATTTTACAATAAATTTTAAGTAATATATTATTAATTTTTTTGTGTGAAAAAAGTCCTACCATTTATAATTTGTGATGAATATAATACTTCTTTATCTTTTTAGGCTAAATCTCATTATACACATTTTATACACACACTCTATAAATTGTATTTTAAAAACAAGTTAATTATAATGGTGATATGATGTCACAATTTTACCTGGAATTAAATTTTGAAAAACATGGGTGCCGACATGAAATACATGGGTGCCGAGCCATCATTACACCCAACTTTTTAGGATTTCAGATTTCTCTGCTCCCAAAAGATAAACAAGTAAAATTATTCCCNTATATATATATATATATATTTAAAACTATATTATATAATTAATAATTTTTTATTTAAGTTTTTCCCCTTTTCAGCTCTTCCTATATAAAACTCAATTACTTTGCAAGCTCTAACAATCTTATTTCTCTCTCTATCACCTCTCATTCCCATTCCCACTCTTTCACTCTACTCTTATTTGTTTATAATTGAGTTGGGATACTAGTTTGTGTATATTTTGTTTATCAACTCAGTTGGATATATTTTGTTTATAATTGATTTAGAATACTAGTTTATGTGTATTTTGTTTATCAACTCAGGTAGCAAGTGAGATATACTTTTTTGCTCAATTTAATAATAATAGTGATAATAATAAAAATTGTCCAACCCATGGGTTCAACTCGATCCAACCCTATCCATGTGGGTTGGGCTGGGTTGGATTTTTTTTTTTAACCCACCATGGTGTGTTGGTTCGAAAAATTCCCTTAACTCGACCCATGCACACCCTTAGCTTGAATCGATCAAGCTAGTGGAAAAAATTTGAAAATTTGAAAATCTTGGAAATTTTGTAGAAAATCAACTAGAAAGCAGTTTTTGTGATATGAAATGCATATGAATGCTTCCAGAAGATTTCAAAAACAATTTGCTCTCAAATTTTCAAACTTTTCACAAAATTGAAGTAAAAATCACTTGATTTAAAACTTTCTAAAACTCTTTTCTTCAAATTCAACTCAAACCACATAAAATGTATTAAACATCACTTGATGAGAAATCAAAGATGGCCAGATTAGTCAACACATAGTCAAATGTACAGAATTTAGTATTGATTTGCGTGTAGTGTGTGCAAAGCACAGAAAATGTGATATGTAGATAGTAATCAAACAAATTTTCTACATCATCAATCACATTGGTTTGAAAGTGACTAGTACCTAAAGAGTTACATCATATAACTCTCATATCTCCTAGAAAACACGCTTATAATTACGTAAAAGCATTTTGAGTCTTTTTGCATTTGCATTTTGCCTTTATAAAAAAAAAAAAAAATTCTTTTAAGCACAATTTATCTTGCATGGGCATAAGGAGATAGAAAAGAAAAATACCCTTGTTACATATATTTTATTTATTTAATACCTCATTTTATTTTGTTGTGCAAGTGTTATACCTTATTAAGCATGACTTTTATGATTTGCACACAGGTGTTCATGATTGATGAGTAACAGTGGTGAAATAGTTATTTAATGCTTTCTCTTAGAATTTTTTAGTCCTTACGATCAAAATATGTGACATCAAAATCAAGATCGTTTATTTAAAAACTATAAATAACTCACACAATTAAGTACTACACAGCACAGACTAGCAAAGTGCAAAAAGTAGTTCATCAAAACTAACCAAGGTACACAGTCATGAAATGTAAATTTCAATGGCCAACCTTAATTACACATTGATGCTGAGTCTTTTGCATCCACACTTTCTTGGATGTAGACTTGAAGTTGGAGTTTCTAGACATGTGGGATTGTTGATCTACTCCAGTCTTGGCATAAAGGCTGAGAACCTTTACTAATTCATGAATAAGTGTCATGGGATCTTGTGCTTTTGGCATAGACACTTTTGGTTTAGTTACTAGCTTGCAACTTGAAACAGTTTGGGTTAGTATGTCTAGCTCCACCATAGAAGTGAAAAAACCATGAAGGCTTGTGTTGTTTTTTACCTACAGGATGAGTAGGTTTCTTGAGTTTGGTGCCACTTAAATCTACCATAATTTTCCTAGTAGCTAGGAACTCTTCCTTGGGAACCCTAACTTCTGGTTTAGGCATAGACTCATGAGGAACAAACTTGGTGGGAGTCACCATAGTTGACAAACCACTCTCAACATATCCTAATCTAGTCTTATTAGATGCAGATTTTTGAACACTCAACATATTATCAAGTTTAGAACTAGAATACCTACCAATTTGTTCTCTAGCAACAAGTAATTCAGATCCAAAATTTTAACTTTTTTAATCAAGGACATGTTCTCAATTGTAACAGCAGTTATAAGTACATTAGCATCAAGCAGTTTGATTGAAAGATTTTTCTTTTTATGTTCAAGAGTGTCTATCTTTTTCAATCCTTGGTCAACATTCATTGCATCTTTTGCTGCAATCTTACATAGCTTGTTGTAAGCCTCTTGCAAGTCAGCATTCTTAGAGAGTTCCCCATCAGAAGGGTTCTCCTCAACAATTTCAGATTCACCAACTACGTTAGTAGTAGTGAAAGCCATGAAATTTCCTTCCTGATAACTTTTAGACTCGTGATCAGATTCTTCATCATCATTAAGAGTAATAGCCATAACTTTACCCTTTGACTTCAAGTATGTGGGGCATTCAAACCTTACATGTCCATACCATGGACAACCAAAACACTGTTAACCTAAAGAATTGTTAGAAAATTGAAAAACTTTATCTTTGGTTTTTTTTCTGAAAAGTTGTTTTTAATTGGTTCATTCTTTTTCACATTTTTAGGGTTAACAATATTTCAATTTCTTGCCCTTCATTGTTGGTTTTTCAAAAAAATTCGAAAATTTTTGTCAAAGTAAGCAATCTCTGTAGATGTGATTTTATCATCAAACCCACAATAATCTAAATCATCTACAAATTTCAAGGCCATAGATTTGGACTTGTTAGTCTAGGGTAGGTTAGACTCATAAGATTGAAGGGATCCTACAAGTTCATCAATATGGATGGTGTCCACATCCTTGCTCTCAGTTATGGTAGTGACTTTGGGTCTAAAGTCTTCTGTTAAAGTTCTTAAGATTTTCCCAACTATCTTAGGTTTCTCATAAACTTCACCCAGATTAAAAAGCAGAGTTTACTATATCATTCAGTTTGGCACAGAACTCATTAAAGGTCTAATCCTGTTGTCATTCTAATGCTCTCAAACTTAGAAGTCAATTGTTGTAGTTTATTGATTTTTACAGCTTTTGTACTTGCATGCACAATTTGTAGGATATTCCAAGCAGTGTATGCTATCTCTACATTAGAAACCCTTTTAAATTATTCTATTGAAACAACATTGAATATTGCATTTATAGCCTTACTAATAAAGCTTGCTGCTTCTTTTTGAATGTCAGTCCATTGAGCCATAGGAGTGGCAGGTCTTTCCCAACCAGTTTCCACTGACATCCAAACTCTCTCATTCAGAGATTTTAGGAAGGCTTTCATCCTCACCTTCCAATAGACATAGTTATTCCCATCGAAGTGTGGATGGGTCACTAGAGAGTGACCATGTTTCATAACAATAAGGGTCAAAGATCAACTCAAGGTAAGACTACCTTATCAAGAGCTAACCCGCTTTGATTCCACTTATTAGTTTGTTTAGACCTCTGTATACTTATATTGTTTAACCTAATTAATTAATTAAGTTGATACTTAGGTTTATTATTCAGATCTAGGTTAAACACAAACAATCATATCACGTAGTGCGGAAAAGTAAAGAAGACGAGATATGATTACCCAGGAAAACCAATGAAACAGTCCAGTTTCAAGGTAAAAAACATAGGGAGGATTTAACCTAAGTAATCCTCAAGGCAACAAATTCACTATGATAGAATGAAAGTTTTACAATAGATTTTTCCCAAAATCTAAAACTACATTTTGTAGTACTTGCTCAAGTAACCACATGCATCTCCGAATCCATGGACTCTTCTATCTAAATTTACTGAACACAAACACCCCTGTTTGTGACTTTGAGATCCCACTCAAGGGTTTAGATCAGTAGTAATTATTGATCTTGTATGCAGCAACTTATTCCACTAGTTCTTTAATATATATATTCTTTTTGGTAGATGCTTATTGAGTTAGAAGGCTACAAAATTTTACAAATCTCACAAGAGTAACTCACAAGTCTTCCAAAAACTTCTGAAACGTATTTAGGATTTTCCTTTTGTACTTAGTATTGTTAGACTAAAACCCTAGACATTTTCGCGGGCTTTGGGCTTGATTAAAATTCTGTAGAATACGATTCTTGATCAATCAAGCCTATCTTTCGACTAGTCAAGTCTTGCAGATTCTTAATTCTTTTTTCTGCAGCTTGACTGTTCTTGAATCTTAACTTGAACTATCTTGAGCAATGTCTAACATTGTTCTAAGACTTAAAGAATCTTAAACTAAAGATGTTTTAGTTCTTAGTTTGCCAACTTACATAAAATTAGAACCTAAATATTTAAAACCTAACAACCAACAACCAAATCTAGAATAGAAATTGCAACAAAATACTCCAAAATTTCAAGGCTTGATATGCAGACAACATTACTAATTTTGAAATTAGGGTTTCGTTTTCACCTATGAATAAATTTAGATGCGTAAGGATAAAAAAAAAAGAGAATAAACAATTTTCTCAAAAGAAGCAGTAACCAAAACAATACCCTTTAAGCTAGTCATGCAAGGGTTCGCTACTTCGGAGCGCATGAGAGAAAGAAGTTCAAGTTCTTTGTTTTGTTTTGTTTTGTTTTGTTTTGTTTTTTTTCCCCTTTTATGCAGCAACTTGGACCATCGATAATTGGTATTCCACTCAACTAAAACATACTGCCGAGATTAAAATCATTGAAACTAATGGCCAAGATTTAGCCTATATAATAGTGTAAGGCTTGAGTTTTTTTTTTTTTTTTTTTTTTTTAAGGATTTTTTTAATTCGTTAATTTAAAATTTAATTCCCGAATAATTTAATTAGAAATCTAAAGTGTCAAAGCCAATTAAGAATAAGATATAGTATAATGTTTTACAAAAAGAGATTTACTAACGTGTGCCCCTAAGGCATATATTAGTAATTCATTTTAAAAAACTTTTCATAGAAAAATCAAAAAGTAATTCACTATTTTGACAACTTTTTCAATTTTCCATAAAACTTTCTCAAAATAGATGGTCTTTAAGAAATTCTATTTTATCATTTCAAAACTAACTTTATTAATTATACCATATTATTTTACAATACATTCAACATCCTAATTTTTATATTTTATATAACACATTAAAATAATATATCTACACAATAAAATATATAACCCGAAAAGTAGAACAAAGAATTTTTTTTATAATTACAACACCGGATAATGCCCACCTTTGCACTCTTTTATGATTTTGACGCTAAAATCATCTAACATATAATATTTACAAGCTCCAATACTAATGCTCAAATGTCTGCCCTAAGGAGTAAAGACACGCATTAATTGGTTCCTTAAAAAAAAACCACAAAAAACAAAAATGAGAAACAGCTTATGGCAAAAACCTCACCTGTTGCGTCACAAGCCAAAGCCAAACTAATTTTGCACGGCTACATTTACAAACACCCACCACCCCCCCCCAAAACACACACACACACACACACACACACATATGCACACACGGCAAGGTCAGATCGTCATCTCCGGCGAAATCGACAACTCCGGCGACATCGGTAGCGGCTCCGGCGACAAAGGTGAGGTCATATCACCTCATCTCTGGTGGGTTTTGCATTGGGTTTTCTTATGGGTTTTCATACGGGTTTGATTTTGAGTTGATTTCATATGCACACACGGCAAGGTCAGATCGTCATCTCCGGCGAAATCGACAACTCCGGCGACATCGGTAGCGGCTCCGGCGACAAAGGTGAGGTCATATCACGGCATCTCTGGTGGGTTTTGCATTGGGTTTTCTTATGGGTTTTCATACGGGTTTGATTTTGAGTTGATTTGGTTTGGGTAGATGTTGAGTTGGGTTTGGGATGGGTTTCCGGTAGGGTTTGGGGTGATTTTGAGTTGTTTTTGGTTTGATTTTGTGTTTGGAAAATCAACTGTTGAAATGGGTTGTACTGGTGGTAGTTGGGTGGTGCTGGGTTGGTGGAGGTTGATGTTGGCTCTTTTTTCTTCTTCTTCTTCACAATGAAGGTTGAGTCTTCTCTTCTTCTTCACAGTGAAGTGAAGAGAGTACAGGGAGAGGATGTGAGAGAAAAAAAATAATAAACAAATAGGGTACAAAGCTACGTAATCGTGTACATATGAACAGTGTTATAGACCCACTGTGATGAAGTGAGTAGTTTACTTTTTGAACAAAAATGTGTAAAATTGATAACTTTTTGTATTTTACAATCACTATTGTGATTGCTGCGCGAAGTTGTTTTCGCTTTTCAGTATTCAGCCTAATGAAAAACAGAAATGCCCATGAAAGTTTCACATTATAACAACTATACACCTTTATAAGCCACATTTTCTAACTGACACAGAAAGAGTCCCTGTACTCTCTTCACTTCACTGTGAAGAAGAAGAGAAGACTCAACCTTCATTGTGAAGAAGAAGAAGAAAAAAGAGCCAACATCAACCTCCACCAACCCAGCACCACCCAACTACCACCAGTACAACCCATTTCAACAGTTGATTTTCCAAACACAAAATCAAACCAAAAACAACTCAAAATCACCCCAAACCCTACCGGAAACCCATCCCAAACCCAACTCAACATCTACCCAAACCAAATCAACTCAAAATCAAACCCGTATGAAAACCCATAAGAAAACCCAATGCAAAACCCACCAGAGATGCCGTGATATGACCTCACCTTTGTCGCCGGAGCCGCTACCGATGTCGCCGGAGTTGTCGATTTCGCCGGAGATGACGATCTGACCTTGCCGTGTGTGCATATGAAATCAACTCAAAATCAAACCCGTATGAAAACCCATAAGAAAACCCAATGCAAAACCCACCAGAGATGAGGTGATATGACCTCACCTTTGTCGCCGGAGCCGCTACCGATGTCGCCGGAGTTGTCGATTTCGCCGGAGATGACGATCTGACCTTGCCGTGTGTGCATATGTGTGTGTGTGTGTGTGTGTGTGTGTTTTGGGGGGGGGTGGTGGGTGTTTGTAAATGTAGCCGTGCAAAATTAGTTTGGCTTTGGCTTGTGACGCAACAGGTGAGGTTTTTGCCATAAGCTGTTTCTCATTTTTGTTTTTTGTGGTTTTTTTTTAAGGAACCAATTAATGCGTGTCTTTACTCCTTAGGGCAGACATTTGAGCATTAGTATTGGAGCTTGTAAATATTATATGTTAGATGATTTTAGCGTCAAAATCATAAAAGAGTGCAAAGGTGGGCATTATCCGGTGTTGTAATTATAAAAAAAATTCTTTGTTCTACTTTTCGGGTTATATATTTTATTGTGTAGATATATTATTTTAATGTGTTATATAAAATATAAAAATTAGGATGTTGAATGTATTGTAAAATAATATGGTATAATTAATAAAGTTAGTTTTGAAATGATAAAATAGAATTTCTTAAAGACCATCTATTTTGAGAAAGTTTTATGGAAAATTGAAAAAGTTGTCAAAATAGTGAATTACTTTTTGATTTTTCTATGAAAAGTTTTTTAAAATGAATTACTAATATATGCCTTAGGGGCACACGTTAGTAAATCTCTTTTTGTAAAACATTATACTATATCTTATTCTTAATTGGCTTTGACACTTTAGATTTCTAATTAAATTATTCGGGAATTAAATTTTAAATTAACGAATTAAAAAAATCCTTAAAAAAAAAAAAAAAAAAAAAAAACTCAAGCCTTACACTATTATATAGGCTAAATCTTGGCCATTAGTTTCAATGATTTTAATCTCGGCAGTATGTTTTAGTTGAGTGGAATACCAATTATCGATGGTCCAAGTTGCTGCATAAAAGGGGAAAAAAAACAAAACAAAACAAAACAAAACAAAACAAAGAACTTGAACTTCTTTCTCTCATGCGCTCCGAAGTAGCGAACCCTTGCATGACTAGCTTAAAGGGTATTGTTTTGGTTACTGCTTCTTTTGAGAAAATTGTTTATTCTCTTTTTTTTTTATCCTTACGCATCTAAATTTATTCATAGGTGAAAACGAAACCCTAATTTCAAAATTAGTAATGTTGTCTGCATATCAAGCCTTGAAATTTTGGAGTATTTTGTTGCAATTTCTATTCTAGATTTGGTTGTTGGTTGTTAGGTTTTAAATATTTAGGTTCTAATTTTATGTAAGTTGGCAAACTAAGAACTAAAACATCTTTAGTTTAAGATTCTTTAAGTCTTAGAACAATGTTAGACATTGCTCAAGATAGTTCAAGTTAAGATTCAAGAACAGTCAAGCTGCAGAAAAAAGAATTAAGAATCTGCAAGACTTGACTAGTCGAAAGATAGGCTTGATTGATCAAGAATCGTATTCTACAGAATTTTAATCAAGCCCAAAGCCCGCGAAAATGTCTAGGGTTTTAGTCTAACAATACTAAGTACAAAAGGAAAATCCTAAATACGTTTCAGAAGTTTTTGGAAGACTTGTGAGTTACTCTTGTGAGATTTGTAAAATTTTGTAGCCTTCTAACTCAATAAGCATCTACCAAAAAGAATATATATATTAAAGAACTAGTGGAATAAGTTGCTGCATACAAGATCAATAATTACTACTGATCTAAACCCTTGAGTGGGATCTCAAAGTCACAAACAGGGGTGTTTGTGTTCAGTAAATTTAGATAGAAGAGTCCATGGATTCGGAGATGCATGTGGTTACTTGAGCAAGTACTACAAAATGTAGTTTTAGATTTTGGGAAAAATCTATTGTAAAACTTTCATTCTATCATAGTGAATTTGTTGCCTTGAGGATTACTTAGGTTAAATCCTCCCTATGTTTTTTACCTTGAAACTGGACTGTTTCATTGGTTTTCCTGGGTAATCATATCTCGTCTTCTTTACTTTTCCGCACTACGTGATATGATTGTTTGTGTTTAACCTAGATCTGAATAATAAACCTAAGTATCAACTTAATTAATTAATTAGGTTAAACAATATAAGTATACAGAGGTCTAAACAAACTAATAAGTGGAATCAAAGCGGGTTAGCTCTTGATAAGGTAGTCTTACCTTGAGTTGATCTTTGACCCTTATTGTTATGAAACATGGTCACTCTCTAGTGACCCATCCACACTTCGATGGGAATAACTATGTCTATTGGAAGGTGAGGATGAAAGCCTTCCTAAAATCTCTGAATGAGAGAGTTTGGATGTCAGTGGAAACTGGTTGGGAAAGACCTGCCACTCCTATGGCTCAATGGACTGACATTCAAAAAGAAGCAGCAAGCTTTATTAGTAAGGCTATAAATGCAATATTCAATGTTGTTTCAATAGAATAATTTAAAAGGGTTTCTAATGTAGAGATAGCATACACTGCTTGGAATATCCTACAAATTGTGCATGCAAGTACAAAAGCTGTAAAAATCAATAAACTACAACAATTGACTTCTAAGTTTGAGAGCATTAGAATGACAACAGGATTAGACCTTTAATGAGTTCTGTGCCAAACTGAATGATATAGTAAACTCTGCTTTTTAATCTGGGTGAAGTTTATGAGAAACCTAAGATAGTTGGGAAAATCTTAAGAACTTTAACAGAAGACTTTAGACCCAAAGTCACTACCATAACTGAGAGCAAGGATGTGGACACCATCCATATTGATGAACTTGTAGGATCCCTTCAATCTTATGAGTCTAACCTACCCTAGACTAACAAGTCCAAATCTATGGCCTTGAAATTTGTAGATGATTTAGATTATTGTGGGTTTGATGATAAAATCACATCTACAGAGATTGCTTACTTTGACAAAAATTTTCGAATTTTTTTGAAAAACCAACAATGAAGGGCAAGAAATTGAAATATTGTTAACCCTAAAAATGTGAAAAAGAATGAACCAATTAAAAACAACTTTTCAGAAAAAAAACCAAAGATAAAGTTTTTCAATTTTCTAACAATTCTTTAGGTTAACAGTGTTTTGGTTGTCCATGGTATGGACATGTAAGGTTTGAATGCCCCACATACTTGAAGTCAAAGGGTAAAGTTATGGCTATTACTCTTAATGATGATGAAGAATCTGATCACGAGTCTAAAAGTTATCAGGAAGGAAATTTCATGGCTTTCACTACTACTAACGTAGTTGGTGAATCTGAAATTGTTGAGGAGAACCCTTCTGATGGGGAACTCTCTAAGAATGCTGACTTGCAAGAGGCTTACAACAAGCTATGTAAGATTGCAGCAAAAGATGCAATGAATGTTGACCAAGGATTGAAAAAGATAGACACTCTTGAACATAAAAAGAAAAATCTTTCAATCAAACTGCTTGATGCTAATGTACTTATAACTGCTGTTACAATTGAGAACATGTCCTTGATTAAAAAAGTTAAAATTTTGGATCTGAATTACTTGTTGCTAGAGAACAAATTGGTAGGTATTCTAGTTCTAAACTTGATAATATGTTGAGTGTTCAAAAATCTGCATCTAATAAGACTAGATTAGGATATGTTGAGAGTGGTTTGTCAACTATGGTGACTCCCACCAAGTTTGTTCCTCATGAGTCTATGCCTAAACCAGAAGTTAGGGTTCCCAAGGAAGAGTTCCTAGCTACTAGGAAAATTATGGTAGATTTAAGTGGCACCAAACTCAAGAAACCTACTCATCTTGTAGGTAAAAAACAACACAAGCCTTCATGGTTTTTTCACTTCTATGGTGGAGCTAGACATACTAACCCAAACTGTTTCAAGTTGCAAGCTAGTAACTAAACCAAAAGTGTCTATGCCAAAAGCACAAGATCCCATGACACTTATTCATGAATTAGTAAAGGTTCTCAGCCTTTATGCCAAGACTGGAGTAGATCAACAATCCCACATGTCTAGAAACTCCAACTTCAAGTCTACATCCAAGAAAGTGTGGATGCAAAAGACTCAGCATCAATGTGTAATTAAGGTTGGCCATTGAAATTTACATTTCATGACTGTGTACCTTGGTTAGTTTTGATGAACTACTTTTTGCACTTTGCTAGTCTGTGCTGTGTAGTACTTAATTGTGTGAGTTATTTATAGTTTTTAAATAAACGATCTTGATTTTGATGTCACATATTTTGATCGTAAGGACTAAAAAATTCTAAGAGAAAGCATTAAATAACTATTTCACCACTGTTACTCATCAATCATGAACACCTGTGTGCAAATCATAAAAGTCATGCTTAATAAGGTATAACACTTGCACAACAAAATAAAATGAGGTATTAAATAAATAAAATATATGTAACAAGGGTATTTTTCTTTTCTATCTCCTTATGCCCATGCAAGATAAATTGTGCTTAAAAGAATTTTTTTTTTTTTTTATAAAGGCAAAATGCAAATGCAAAAAGACTCAAAATGCTTTTACGTAATTATAAGCGTGTTTTCTAGGAGATATGAGAGTTATATGATGTAACTCTTTAGGTACTAGTCACTTTCAAACCAATGTGATTGATGATGTAGAAAATTTGTTTGATTACTATCTACATATCACATTTTCTGTGCTTTGCACACACTACACGCAAATCAATACTAAATTCTGTACATTTGACTATGTGTTGACTAATCTGGCCATCTTTGATTTCTCATCAAGTGATGTTTAATACATTTTATGTGGTTTGAGTTGAATTTGAAGAAAAGAGTTTTAGAAAGTTTTAAATCAAGTGATTTTTACTTCAATTTTGTGAAAAGTTTGAAAATTTGAGAGCAAATTGTTTTTGAAATCTTCTGGAAGCATTCATATGCATTTCATATCACAAAAACTGCTTTCTAGTTGATTTTCTACAAAATTTCCAAGATTTTCAAATTTTCAAATTTTTTCCACTAGCTTGATCGATTCAAGCTAAGGGTGTGCATGGGTCGAGTTAAGGGAATTTTTCGAACCAACACACCATGGTGGGTTAAAAAAAAAAATCCAACCCAGCCCAACCCACATGGATAGGGTTGGATCGAGTTGAACCCATGGGTTGGACAATTTTTATTATTATCACTATTATTATTAAATTGAGCAAAAAAGTATATCTCACTTGCTACCTGAGTTGATAAACAAAATACACATAAACTAGTATTCTAAATCAATTATAAACAAAATATATCCAACTGAGTTGATAAACAAAATATACACAAACTAGTATCCCAACTCAATTATAAACAAATAAGAGTAGAGTGAAAGAGTGGGAATGGGAATGAGAGGTGATAGAGAGAGAAATAAGATTGTTAGAGCTTGCAAAGTAATTGAGTTTTATATAGGAAGAGCTGAAAAGGGGAAAAACTTAAATAAAAAATTATTAATTATATAATATAGTTTTAAATAATCGATCACTTCCTTTTCCATTAAGTAATTTCTTAGGGACCTTAGTGAATAAAATAAATGAATAATTGAAGCTTCTTGCTACTTTTTCTTTGAGACTTTGAGTTTATAGGTCCAATGGGGAAAGGATGAATAACCAATCACCAAAGAAGTTTGGACGAGGGAATGGGGGGATCACAAACATTCCTTTAGATGGGTTCAATCATAACTTAACTTCAGTCCCATTCGGATCTTAATAGATAGATAAATCTTATTAAATCATGCGTATGAATATTCTGTCTTTCTTGAGTTTACATTTTTGTTCTCTATTTGTCTATTCAATTGCGAAACAATTTTTCATGCTAGAATAATAGGTCATCGACAAGGACATAACTTAGCTCCCCTCCACCCTCCCAAAAAAAAAAATCATTAATCCTTCAAAAATAGAATCGTGCGATTGGCTCAGTAGTTTTTTAATTTTTTCTCGATTTCATTTTTTTATTGTAAATTTGCTCTTATATTTGTTAAAGTTTTAGATCATTTGTAACCATGAAAACTTCATGATAATATTTTTTTTTTTTCCTAAAAAATATCACCATCAAGTATAACTTTTATAAGAGATAATAAGCTCTCTTTTTTTTCTTTTTCTTTTTTTTGCAGATGTTTAATATTAAACTAAACAACTTGTGTATATTTATTAGAATTTAAAATAATAATAATAATAATAATAATAATAATAATAATAATAAGTTCTACCAAAGTTGAAAATTTTGTATGCATCCCAAACAAAAATTCCTTGGTCCACCCATGGTCATAGTAATTATGGTTCTAGGCATTGGATGTAAGGTAAACAATTATTGATAATTAAGTTTTTAGATCTTGTAGTATTTAACTTGAATTTATTCGATACTAGATGTGTACAGAATTGATAAATTTGTCATTATTTCATGGCCTTGGAATAATAGATTGAGACTAGTCAGTCAATAATTACGTACACTCATGAAAAATTGTAGATCCACAATCAATCCCTCAAATAATTTCCTCAGCCTTCGGTCCTAAGCCACGTGAAGACAGCAAGTCATAATTCATTAGTTTTGAAGGAAAGAAAAAAAGAGACAGCTGGTCATATAGCAATGATTATGGTAGAAGTGAAATCTCATTCTAAATTTGGTTATAAGGACAAATTTAAAGTCTCAATTTGAGCCATGCACTCTGCGAAAGAAACTGTTAACTTTGAAATAATGTGTGTGAACTTTGTTTTTTCTTCACCAATTCTTTGTATCTCCGGGGAACCTTTTTCACATGGTACATATAGTTGCACTATTTATACAAGCCTAGGACTTCTGTTTAGTTTGTGTTGATGCTTGTGTTGGCTGTCTTTTACTTGACCTGCAAACTTTTTTTATAAAAAAGATACATTAAAATTGCAGATTATTAATAAAAATCATTAAAATTTTCTGAATGTGAAGGTTTTTTTTTTTTTTTTTTTTAATGCTGGTTACCAGTCGAAGATGTAGAGATGAAACCATGATTTTATCTTTTTGAGTCAAAATATAAATAAAATAATTTTGACAATTAAAAAATTAATAAATAGACTAAAATTCAAAGCTAACTTTAAGTGTGCATTTAGATACTGCTTATTTTACTGAAAATTAAAAACTAAAAACTAAAAACAATAAAACTAAAAAAATAAAAATTTTAAGTTACCGTTCACTGCTGGGTTATTGTAACTTTGCCTTAATGCACTATTCATATCCCATGAATACATGAATAGTGCAAGAGGCATTGGTCAAAAAAAAAAAAAAAAAAAAAAAAGAACAAGAAGAAGCCAAATGCAGACGTGTGAATCCAAAACGCAAACCAAACCAACACTAAGTTTGTAAATTTCAAGATCAATACTGTTATATAGGTATCTATTATCTTGTAAGATTTAAAGGCACGTACATGCTAGATACTAGAACACAAATAATCAATAAATTTGAGGGTTTAGGTACATACCTTCTAAATACTATGAGCAAACCTAAATAAATTATTAGTAGCAGCAAACATGCACATGCACACTCAACGCACAATCTAATAGATCTTCCTCTCCATGCTCCTCCTTTTAAGATGGCTCTAGATGTGACAAACCAAACTGATCTCTAGAAAGAATGGGATCTATGATTTTGTTTAAAGTTATGAGTAGAGAGTGGACCTAACCTTACATATATAATGAACATGCAGCCATCATGGATCAAGCTTAAGACTCTACATTGACCTCACATCAAATCGATGTAAAAAACCTAGTAAAACAAGGTGTACTGAGGTCCAATTCTAAATTTGACCACAACATATTAATAGGCTCTCAAATATATTAACTGAGTCACATCCAATCCATTTTATAAAATTAAAAGTCCAACTAATGGAAGTTCAATTCTAACACACCCAACTGCATAGAAGGTTAGGAAATAGATTTTCTTCCAAATGATTGAGAAAATTGTTCCATACATAAAAATCCTTAATGATTGAGAAAATTATGAAACTTTCGGAGCCATAAAAACCGTACTCCTAAAAAATTCAGTCCCACCATCCGATAAATGAATACCTTCACAAGCTATCATATCCTAGCTACCAGTCTATTTTTATGTCTTCACACTAAATGATACAATCAAATAACTGTTAACCAAAAAGGGGAAAAAAAAAATCAGATTACATGAGCTCCATGAAAGGAGTTCCACAAGTCAGAACATTCTTCATCATCTTTATTTTTACCCCTCATAGACAATAATCCGAATGCTGAGCTAGAAGCCTGCATGAGGTCTAAGGTAACATGTGTGTCACTTTCATGGAACCTGTCCCAACTATGTGGCTCAGGAAACATTTGGTACTGATGGGGTATAGGAGAATTGGACCTTGGTTGTTGGGCATCTCCTAGTTCCTCCATTGCATGGTGTTGTGTGTGCCAGTCTCTATCAAAAACAAGCTGCCGAGCTAGGATGGCTGCACGGTGTTCTGCTATCAATTCGCGCAGTGCTGCACTGGATCTTGTGGAGAGATCAGGAGGAGAAACCCAAGAATCGGTCTTCGATGACAGAAGAGAGAGAGCACATCCTGTCGGTGATGATGAAAAGTATGGAAATTTCCCACCTATAAATTTGTTCAGAAAACAAAATTTTACATCGATCCAGTCTTCTACTGCTACCTAATCTTCAATTGTATGATATATACTTGTTTATATTAGGAAAATACTAAAGCTAGCACCAGTTTTTACAACAAATGACTTAACAAATTAACATAGCTGAATATGATTGATTTCACTTCAACCATATAATAAAGAAAATGATTCTCAAAAAAAATATATAATACAGAAAATTATTAAAATTAATACCGATGTTACTACAGAAAGCTTAACTTAATTGATGTCACTTTCATAACATAATAAATGAATATCTACCTTACTTTTATCATCCTTAATAAGATGTGCAAGTCAAGGATTGCAACTGGAAGGGACATTAATTGTATGACTACTACAACCAGCATCATTTGTCTGGCCTATTCCAAACTCATTCCCTGGTGTCACTTTCTGCTAGTCTTCCAAATGTCACATGTGTGTATACGTACAAGTGTTTTATAATTAAGAATGTGTGTAATGAGTTTTAGCCTTCACCTAAAACCCTTTAACTTTAGGATTGCTTAACAAATGAATATAATGGATATAATTCCTCAATCATATTTAGCAATTTTGTGGTATTCAATGGGGAAATAAATTGCTCAGATATTCAACGTAAACTGTAGAGGGAAAGTCTGGCTTTGTATTCCATCAATTGGTCAGATACAGAACCTTTCAACAGGGCATCAAAAAAGGATTTAAAACTCTCTGAGAGGAGGTGGGAGGATGTATTTAATGGGAAACTTGTAAAGAAACTCCAATAAGATCCAATTGAGTGGAAAGCGTGCATGAACTCAATTGCTATCCAATGTTGTTATTAAAACCAACACACAGTAAACAGTGTAAAATTATATCTTGTACCATACATAAACAAAAAAAGTCTTGAAATTAATCATACAAATAAATAAGTTTGACCCGTTACATGTTGGGTATACATGTGTGAGTAAAGTCTCACATTGAATACTGATGAGAAGAATGAGTAGTTAATATAATATAATTAAACACATACCTATTGGGCTTAGGCCTTTTAGATTAAAGTGTGTCTCTATATGTTATATTAATCACTTAAGGAAGCTTTCCAAATGGAGTCCTTTCGCAAATGGAGGGAGGACAGGTCTCTTTCACAGTTGGAGATCTATAAAAGTATGAATTTTTCGTTGGCAATAATAATTGTGCCCTCTTTCACAGTTGGAGATCTATAAAAGTATGAATTTTTCGTTGGTGATAATAACTGTGCCTTTTATTTTGATGTTAACAAATTTATGATTAATGGTTTAACTCTTCCTGTTCATTTCTCTTATCATATTTCAACTCCCACTGACGATAGTGTTCCAGCTCAACATGGCGTAATAGGCTTGAAGTTTAATAACATGTACTCAATACCAATTTGATAATATCGCTTCTATTATTACAGTTTCTTCCTTTTGTAAGCATTGTACTTTAAGGAAAGATGCATCAATTGCCCCTTCCTGATTTTGTTTCAATAACAATTGAAACTTCATGAGATTTGTACACAATCACATATGAGGTCCTACCCTGTCATTCTTAAATGGAATCTAAGCATTATGTTTCGTTTGTTGATGATTTTATTAGGTTCACATTGTTCTTTCCTCTCTTAAACACAAATCTCAAGTTTTGACATCATTTATCATTTTATACAAACTATGGAAAATCTTCTTGGACATTCAATCAAACATGGATTGGGCCTTATACTAAAGATTTTCCGTCCTTATATTCCTCCATAGGTATCTTACACCAGTATGGTGTATACTTATACACACAAATCTTCACAAAATGGTATTGTTTAAAAGGAAGCATCCTCTTTACCTTTGAAATGTCAGCCATATGCTTTTACTATTGTTTGTGTTCCTCATTAGTAGTGTATATTTCTTGGTTATGCATCAAACTCTAAGGATTATCTTGGTCTTGATCCTACCACTCTTCGTACTTATATTTCTTGACATATTCTATTTGATGAACTGATTTTTCCATTCAGCCATTCCCCAACTGTCTTCTCTTCATTACCTATAGTTTCTACCACAAACACTTGGCCTAGCAACCTCCTATTTTTCCATGCTAATACTTCTTACTTCAGCTTCAATTCTAGATCATGCCCCTTCTCATGTTGCTCCTATCACACCTGCTCCCACCTTTTTATCTCCTCAGCATCAAGCTTTCTATTCTATCCCTAAACAACATCCAACTCTTCCATACCAACATCTTCTAGTACCTCACCCAGGAGTGGCTCAATCATTTTAGGGCCATTTAGGCAATAGTCTAAAGCCCCCGGATGGAAGAAGGCCACTAAAATAGAATATATTATATCTATTTGACTTATAGTATTGCAATAAATAAATAAATATATAAATGAAGTCCTCTCATCTAGCAAAAAATAAAGAACCTTTTCTATTCACCAATAGACTGCCTTCTCTATCGGTCTTACTTACTATGTAAAAATTTTAATTAAACCCAAAATTTAATGAATAAAAATTATTTTTAAAAATACAATGTTCTTTTTGAATGCTGGGCATTCTATTAATATGTTTTATTGTGTTTGTGGTAGTTTAAGAGTGTCAAAATTTTCAATCTCCCACAAATTTTACTCTTCCTTTCTCTCTATCAAAATTATAATTATAAATAATAATTTTTCGGATAAATTCATTACTGAAATCCATTGCTCAATACTTAAAAGAGTCTGGTATTGCCAAGATAGACAAGGACCATCTCAAACATGATATTTATTTTTATACTAATTGTTTAGAGTTATTTTTAGAATTAAAAATTTTAAATGCATTTTATAAATAGATAACGTGTTAAGTTATATAAAAATTCTAGGTTTTTTTTTTTTTTTCCTAATGCATGTATCACTTATAAAATATATATTAACTAACAATACATTTACATTTGCATTATGCAAAATGAAGTTATTCAAAAATAAAATTGATAAAATTCTATTTAAAGTCAACTATGTCACAAGAAAGGTTAAGTGAATTAGCGATATTACCAATTGAAAAGGAAATATTAACGAAACTTGAAAAG
This sequence comes from Quercus suber, assembly GCF_002906115.3. Classification (NCBI taxonomy): domain Eukaryota; kingdom Viridiplantae; phylum Streptophyta; class Magnoliopsida; order Fagales; family Fagaceae; genus Quercus; species Quercus suber. The sequence continues at coordinate 134,794 of NW_027070188.1, forward strand.
AAAAAAACAACAACAACAACATAGTTAGTAGTAATCTTGCATCTCAAAAGTCAAGAAAATAGATTTTTAAATGAAAAAAAAATGTTAAAACATAAATATTATTCAATTAATAATTTAATATTTAAAATAAGAGGATGCCCCACTAAAATTTTTTGCTCTAGGCTCCAAAATATATTGAGTTGGTCTTAGACTGTGCCCTATTATTACAGACTGCAAATTTAAGCGAGGTTTAAAATGAATCCATTTGAAGTTGAATTGATGTATTTGACAGAAACAACATCATTTACAATTTACATTTTTTTTTAAATATTTATTTTATATTTAAAATACTCTACGTATATGAAAATTATTTATAGCAATGTGGGCCATGTGGCCATATTGTGCATGAAAGAAATTTAACATGCCAATAACATGGTTAATATTTCATTATTTTAGCATTATCATCATTGTATATTAGTATGAAGAAATCAATTCAATTGAGGCTAGAGTTAGTCAAAACACACAAATATCAAATTGATGGCTTTGCAAAGAAGTATAGCCTTTTTGATGCCTTGCAAATTTGCAATACTTAATGCTCACAAGGCGAGTTTCATTTTTTGCATTGAATCATGCTCTTCAACATATGCATTCTCGCTCATCTTGTGGCTACCAATCATATAATGTGATTTGTTCATAGCACTCTAATGCAGAGCCTCTTGTTTCAATCTGGCACTTTATGCTTAACTGCGACTAATGCAGATTGGGTTAGGGACCAATCTCATCAATAGTCTACTACCGCTATCGTTGTTTATCATAACAGTGTTCCCATCACTGGGACTCCAAAGAATTAGATAACAGTGTGTCGGTCTAAACAAAGATAGAGTGTCAGTCGCTTACTACTGGTGCAGGCGTGTAGCTTAGTTAGCATGGCTTTCTATGCTTCTTTGTGATTTAGGTGTGTTTCGCACATCTGCTCCTACAATCCGGCGTAATAACACGATTACCCTTGTTCTCACACTATCCTAATGTTCCAAACACAAACTAAGCACATCGAAGTGGAAAACTTCTGTCCTTCATTTATAGTTTATCTCTACCAACGATCAAATTGCAGATCTCTAAAGCTCACATCTCTCCTCAATTTTTTTCAATTGCGAGTCAAACTCATGCTCTCTTATTGTGAGCATTCGTTTGATGGGATGACAAAGTGTTGCACTCAAAACCTAAGACTTACATAAATGGTGTAAGGCTTTCATCAAGTCTTACACACAATTTGCTCGTTAGGATCTATGTATATATTTATTTTCTTTCAAAGTAACAAGTGGTTCTTATATGCTAATCATTTGCACGATGATTGAACTAAGCTTTCCTTTCCGCTAAACTTCCATCACTTACTATATACCTAAGTTTGCATTGGTAATTCAATTTTAATATAATCTTCAAGATTGAAAAAAATGTGTGACTTTCTACTGTTTTATGAGTTATTTAATTATTTTTAATTCCAGCATTGTGTTTTTTTCTATATATAATTTGATAATTACAACAATGAGGAGAGGGTTCAAATTCTAGTTCTCTAATAAAAGAGATGAGGTAATGCTAGTGAACTACAAAACTAATGCCAATTCCAATATAGCTTGAAATCAACATCTAAACCCTTTTAATTTAAATCATACATCGTGTGACTAAATTTGAGGATAGTAGCAACTTGCAACAAGCCATGATGCGTAATAGATTATTTACAATTTGTGTGGAAAGAAAACTTCCTCAAGATTTTTCTTTCCAAATGACTGAAATTTCGGGGTAAATAGAAAGATCATCCAAGGCTATAATATCTTACCATCAAGTTTGCCAATTGAACTACACTATACAGATCTTTTCGACCAACCCAAATCAACCAAACTTAACCTCAATTTTAGGGGATTGACTAAACAATTTTTTTTTTCTTTTATGATCAGTGGTTAACCATCGTTCTTTTGCAGATGCCATCATGTCCATGGCTACTTTCCTGAAAATCTTGACCTATGCCTTTTTCTGGGTTTTCCTCTGTCCTGACTCTTTGTAATTAACTTTCCTGACCTGAAACCGACCCGCCTAAGAAAAATGATTCTTTTTCTTCATAGCATATTCTTGGCAATTCAGCAAGTGATAGTAACATATGGCAGGCAAGACAATCAGATCATGGCATCAAAACACCTTTAGCCAAATTTTTGGAGCCTAAAACTTAAGCTACCTTCCAATAATTCTTACTACGAGCTTCAAATCTATTCTAATGCAATCTCAGAAAGTAAATTTGCGAACGCTCAAAAGAAAATTATTCTCTACAACAGACTTCAGTGCCACCCCAAAGGCCCAAACTGATCAGGAAATTAATTTGAAAACTTTCTGTTACGTATTGGTTACCCATATAGTCCTTTACAATCAATGGTTACTTGATGGCTTTTTTAAAGCTTTATTCGCTGAAATTGTAAGAGACCCCGCAACAACTGTGCCTTTTTGTGTCAGAAGTAAGGAATCAAAATCAAATGGAACCCTAAATGCACCATCAATCTTGAGTTTTTACAACAATGTCGACTGAAATTATCAATCAGTTTTACTTCTACTTATCAAAAAAAAAATCAATCAGTTTTACTTCTACCACCAAATTAAAAACTGAAACTATTATCCAAGTACTATTAATAAAATTTCAACATCCATAACTAAAACATTAGACAAATCGGTAAGCACAAAGGTTAAGTATGAGGAAAGTCACGAAGGAATCAATGTTCACATATAGAAAAGTGAAATTTTGGAACTAATTAGTAGTTGATTCTCCGTTTAGTTCCTCCTCTTTTCTATGCAGCTTTTGTGTAGGGTTTTCATTGGTTTCTGGGGGACTAGTTCCTCAATAACATTTGTAACATAGGTCCCATCTCAAGGCTACAACTCTCCTACCATCTCCTATATCCGTTACCCAAACTAGAGCTTGGCTTGCATTGAGTGGTCCAATGCATTGGACACGCAAACACAACATGTGTCCAAAAATGACTACATGTCACTCTCGTATTTAGTCTAGACAACCCAAACTATCGTAACATTATATCAACAATAATGAAATTTTCTTTGTATCTTATTTTCACCGTAGTACCAAAAAAAAAATATGAAAATGACATGTCATGTGAATATTTGGCAATTATGTCATCTATAAATTTGAAATGTAAATTTTACGAAGTGTGATCCCTGGCTTGCTCCTAGGTCTTCATCCCCAAGCCAATGATTTGCCCTAGAGAAATTTAATATGCCCCCAGTACAACTTTCTAAATCGAGCATCCCACAAACGAGAGCATCCCAATTAGGAAATAGTGCAAATTATGCTAGAAATGGGTTAGTTATAAAGTTGTGTAAAAAAAAAAAATTGACAAAACAAGTAGTATATATTTATGATTCTCAAAAAAAAAAAAAAAAAAAAAAAAATCATGACTGCTCTTCCTTCTTCGCTCGTTGTGCCCTGCTAATCTCCTCCTGCAGCTCCTCTTCGACTCATCGAATTCTGACACTGCATGAAACCTGCACTCATTTCACACCCATCACTCCTTCACTTTTCTCTGTTTTTTTTTCACCAAGTAAATTTGAAAATTTCTTCCATATAGAAGGGGAAAAAAAAAAGTGAAAATCCAAAAAATACATAAATAAATAAGATATAGTATTTTTTTTTTTTTTTTTCCATTGATAGAACTTTCACAGTTTCACTCTCAAAGAAAGGCCCACCAAATAAAGTTGATTAGCAAAATATAAGAAAAGAAAGAAAAAGTCGATGATCAAATTACTATTCAATCTTAAAATCTTATATTCCTATAAAAGTCCTAGAGAGTTTTTTTTTTTTTTTGGTTTTTTTTAACTTTTAGGGCTCGTTTCCCTAGGCTAATTAACATCGAAACTCCATAGGAAGATGAAAAATTAAAGCTTGTATAGTATGTATTGTATGTGTATGTACCTGCTACACTGCTGACAGAAACGCTGGTCTAACCCTAGAACCACCACTTTTGGAGCCTTTGAGTGCATTTCACACACCTTGTGTCTCCGGTGATAGTCCTTGGCGTTTATGAGTGCCACGTGGCACCCGTCAACCTGGCACCTCGGAACTGTCGCCGGCAACGTCGAACATGACGACGATGACGTGGCGGCGGAGGAAGAAGTAACAGTAACAACACCACCGCTGTAGTAGGGTTTGCCTCTCTTGCCTATAGATGATGATGACGACGATGATGGGATTGGCAGAGACACGTGTCGATCACCCAGAGGGTTTGTAGTGTCCTGCTCGAAGTAGTGTCGCTTGCCGAGCTTTAAGCACATGAGGTGTGGGTCCGGGTGGAGGTGGGACCCATCTCCGGCGTAGAGAGGTTGTTGGTTGTGGTTGTGGTCGTGATTTTGGTGTTGGTAGTGAAAGTGGTGGTGGAGCAAACCTAGACTATCATTGTGATCGGAGAAAAGAAGCGCGTGGGATGCACTTGCATCATTACGAGTGGTGGTGGGACTCCCCGCCGTGATGGAAGTGTCGTCTGCGGCGGTGGAGACGGCTGCGGCGGTGGCGGTGGTGTTGTAAAATGTGTTGTTACTATTAGTGTTCCAATCTAACCTTGAAGTACTAAGCTCCCAGATATCCCAGCCTAGACTAGCATTATTATTACCATTTTGCCCCCTGTTACCGTTGCTCTGACCAAACATGTTCCCGCCAATCTCCATTTCTCTCTCTCTCTCTCTCTCTCTCTCTCTGTATGTTGTCTTCGTAGGGTTATGTTGTGGTTGATAGGTCGTTGGGTTTGGTTTTATATAATGCGCATGAAGTGGGATTTACTGCGGTTTGTGTTAGAAGAAGAAGAAGGAGGAGGAGGAGAAGCATGAGGAGGAAACAGGAAAAGAATCAGAGTCCAGAGAGAGCACGGAAGGGTATGATTTCTTTGTTCTACTCCAATGGAGTTAAAGTCCTGAGAGAAAAAGCTGCAAAGCTGCAGAGAGAAAGAAAGAGGTGTGGGGGAGAGACAGCATATGTGGCACGTGAGATACAGTGGTTGGGATGATGTAGCGCACGTGCCAAGCGTGCTGGTGGGTCCAACAGAGCTTTTACAAATTTTATAATCGGTTGACTTGACTAAAAGTCTAATAGTAATTAGAGTAATATTATTAAAAAGAAATTGTTAAAATATTGTGCTTATATGGTTTGTTGCTAGGGCTATAAATGAACCATTCTGTTTATAAATAGCGTGGGGGAATGATCCTAAACCCAGACCGAGAGCCTAAGGCCCAACAGATCATGTCTTAAAAGATAGGCCTGGCCCAAAGATGTGGAAAGAAATAAAGAAGCCTGAGGACTAAAAGGTAATCCTTTGGAATAGATCCCGTGGAGATCCGAGTTGGCTACAATTACCGAAGCTCCTATCTGATGAAGCAAGCATGGCTTATCCTTCGACGGATACATAGGGGACCATAGGTGACCATTTCTCTTCTCTATCCGAGATGCCACCATTGTCAGATTTGCCTCAGGAAACACCTTGAAAGGATGAGGATTATAGAAGCTATCACCTTCGCATTAATAAGATTTCTCTACCTAATTTCTTTCACATTTAATGTAGACAAACTAGCCTGAACAGAGCAGACACCCTCAAAAGTCCTATTTCATGATGAAAGGGAGGCAAAACGGAGAAGTGATGTGATAAGTATCCCAAAAATCCAACTGGAAGTAGGCCAGCTAGGGATATAAGGAAGGGAAAAGTTCCTATAAAAGGAAGGGGGGGGGGGTCAATCACTAACTCCATGGGACCATCCCAATCCAGCAAGGATAGGGAAATGAATAGGCTGAGGGAGCAAGTGTTGGCCTTACAGCTGGAGGCTAGCTAAAAGGGATGAAAACTACCTCCAAAGAAGGGATGAAGACTGTCTTCACCAAAGGACCCCTAGCCCTACACCAAGTCATCCCCGAAGGGAGGAAAGTAGCATGGGGGAGCATTGCAAAAACCGTGATAGGAGGCAGCCCCCACCGCGTAGAGAGAGAAAGTCATAATAGTTGAGTAGATTTAAGAGCTTTTAGCTTTCAGCCCAACTCTTTGTCCCTCGGAAAAATAGTTTACATATTTATAAATAGTCTTCTTATTCCCTGTCACCTTCTAATCAGTTGTTTAGATTTTCCATTGTGGAAGTTTTACCCTATATTTTGTATAAATTAATTGTCCAAGTCATCTACTTAATCATTGTAATCTCATACAGTGCTTGATTTTGGCTCCCATAAATAGCATGAGCTTAGCTCAAAAAAATGGCTTATTTATATCTGTTGTTTAGCAAACAAGCCAAACTCAAACCCAAATTTAAGCTTAACTATAAACTGAGTCAAATCTAAACATAATAATGTGTTTGCAAATGAGCTCATGAATATGAGACTTAATTTAACCATGTAAATATTATATGTATATACGTATACTTGTCTTTTTTTTCATTTTCATAGTTAATTGTGTAAAAATATATTTATATAAGCTTGAAATTGGATTATGTAATGCTAATTGTTTTGCTTTCAGTAAAATATTTTCAAGTGCATGTCTAGGCGTAACATTTAAAATTTTTCAAGTACAAATTATTAAAATTGGCAGCTTCGACAATTGAACTGACAACACAGCCACCAAATGGGGAGAGAGCTATTGTGTGATTTTGTAAAATATTTTACCAGTTTTTGAAGGTAAAACATTTTACAAAGGATTTTACAACCAATGAAAAACATTTTCAAGTTTGAACAAATTTTATATTGAAATAAACACAGTAAAATGCTGACAATATTTTCCTTAAAAAATTTTACAGTCAAACAAAGGAAGTGTAAGTTTGTAAATTGGTTCATATCATATCAAATTATTATCCTCAGCTTATTGATATTATGAATTACTTATTCATAGTAAAATTCATAAATTTATGAAGGGGTAACAAAATTTAGGCATAGATTTAACATATATGAGAAAAGAATAAATTAATCAAATAGCTCGTGAAAAAAAAAAATGAATCAAATTTGAACATATAATCTTGTTTGGTCATGAATCTAAGTTCAACTCTTATTTGAAATAAAATTCAATAAACAAATTTGAATTTTATTATTGGGTTTGGCTTGACTCATTTTCTTTTTTTGATAATACCCAATTTCATTAATCAACAAATAATAACAATAGTTTTCCTCAACTGCTCAAAAAAAAAAAAAAACAAAAACAAAAACAAAAACAAAACAAAGGGGAAGAAAGTTCTTGTTACAATATCTAAACAAAAAACCCAATAAAGAGCTTGTTTGACTCGACTCGTTTACAACATGTTTATTATTAATTAAAATAACACATTTATATGAAAGTCATTAGTCTTATTATGAACCAAATCATACCAAAAATTCCAAGTGGTATGAAAAAAAATGCACAAAATTATTGTACTACATGTCAAAAAGAGTCATATATAGGTATGAGAGAGAGAGAGAGAAGTGATAACTGATAAGACTTAAAAGGGTCAGAGAGAGAAAGATCAGATAGATATTCATTCATTTCATAGCTAGGGATGACTGGTGAGGTATAGAACCCATTGTCAAAAAAAATTTTCAATTTTTCAAAAGTTTCTTAAAATAGATGGTTAATGTATGCTTGCACACATTAACCAAATCTTATTATTATTACTGTCTTTTTCTTTTCCCAAATCATTATTTTCAGGGGTTGGAAATTATACCCTTTAGAAACAATTTATCTTGTTTCTTGTTAAAAATTTTGTAGATAAAAGCTAAAAACTAAATTAAAAAAAATGGTTTAGGATCCAACCACCAATAAGAAATTTTCAAATATTAGTCAAATTTATCCATAAAATAAATAATTTTTTGCTGAAAGTGTTATAGAAGAAAAAAATGACATTTGTGTAAAAGTCGAATGGAACCCACACAGATACTTTACCTAACTTTTAGACCAAAAACATTATAGTGGGCTTGCAAAGAATACTGGCCATTTGAGCAATTAAGCTAGTTGAAGCAACTAAAAAAAATGTTTTTTTTTTCTTTTTTTACATGACTCATGTGGGACTCGCAAATTGTACATAATTTAAGTGGAAAAAAAAAAAAAAACTAGTTTATAATCAATAGCCAAACACACATGCAATTGGCAAGTTTTACTAATGTTTATAAGTTTGTATTTATACATTTTCTTTAAATAATTGTTACAACAAATAGGGAGGGAAATTCAAACCCTAATTATCCTCATAAGAGAAACTAAAAAAGGAACACCAATGTCATGAAGAAGAAAAGAAAGCCATGTAAGTTCAGCGGCTGTTAATGCCATGAAGCAATATTCAGCTTCAGCACTTGACCTAGCAACGGTTGATTGCTTCTCAACACTTCAAGAGATAAGTTTGGAACCAAGAAAAGTGCAAATCCTAGGAACCCCAAGCACATCCGCAACTAGCTGCGGTGTGACAGGGATACGCGTACCTTGAACACGAGTGAAAAAGAGAGGTACTAAACGATCTATCCCGTGCATGTTGGAGTAAAACTCCTGAATCAGCACGAGAGGACAAGTGACCGGGACGTCACACAGTGACTCCTAGTGGTGGACCTTCGTGTAATTAGGCATCCATCCCAATTGGAATTAAAAAAAGCATACAATTGTAAGGAGCTAGTGGATAACAAACAAAGCCCAAGGTCTTTAGTTGCATTTAAGTAGCGAATAATGTGTTTGACAGCTCAACAATCGCCATTAGTTGGGGCTTGAATATGTTGACACACGACACTAACAAAGTATGAAAGATCAGGTTTGGTCATGGTGAGATAGAGTAAGCCACCTACAATGCTTCGGTACAAAGTCGGATCATGACATGGAGTAACAAAAGAGGTGTTCAAAGACTTGACTGCCATAGGAGTTGATATGCCTTTGTTTTCTAACATCTGACCCGTAAGAAGAAGATCACAACACTACAAAAAAAGGGGTTATCCCAGTGTTTTCAAAACCGCTGGGATAGCCCCAGAAAGCACTGGGATAGGGTCAAAATTCCTATCTCGATGTTTTTTTTCCTGGCGTTTCAAACCGCCATGCAGTGAACGTGGGTATAGGGTTGCCGGACTTGTCCCGGCTCTTTTCAAAAGCGCTGGGAAAGGCACACGCCCTATACCAGCGCTTTCAAAAACGATGGTATAGGCCTTTTAAATTATATTGATTCATGACCTATACCAGCGCTTTCAAGTACTACCTATGCCAGTGCTTTCAAAAGCACTAGTATAGGTCACGAATGAATATAATTTAAAAGACCTATGCCAGCGCTTGCAAGCATTCTTTGATTGTGAAAGGAGTAGACCATTAGAAAGGCCGTGCACCTCTATACCTAGGAAATAATGAAGTGATCCTAAATCCTTCATGGCAAACTCATTGCTTAAAGAATCAATGAACTTTTATAGGAAAATAGAAGTAGTACCTGTCACAATCATATCATCAACATATAATAAAACAAGTATAATGCCATGAGAGCTCCATAGAATAAACGGAGAGGAATCAGTTGTGCTGTAGATGAAGCCTAGACTAAATAGGTAATCACTAAAGCAATCAAACCAAGCTCTCAGAGCTTGTTTAAGGCTATATAAAGCCTTCTTAAGTTTACACACCTGCTTAGGTAAGAAAGAGTCAATGAAACCTGGAGGTTGTTCCATGGCCATGTAAAAAGGCATTCTTAACATTGAGTTGTTTGATAGGCCAACCACACATCAAGGCAAGAGAAAGAACAAGGCGAATAGTAGCAGGTTTGATAACAAGACTAAAAGATTTAGCAAAATCAAGACCCTCAACTTGGCTAAAACCTTTTACAACTAACTTGGCCTTGAGACGATCAAGAGAGCCGTCTGATTTAAGTTTGGTTATAAATACCCATCAACACCCTACAACGTTGGCATTGGATGGATGAGGAACAAGGTCCCAAGTTTTATTGTGATGAAGAGCATCCAACTCATCATGCATGGCTTTTAACCAACCCAGATGTTGAAGGGCAACCTTAACATTCTTGGGTTCATAGGGAATAACATTGGTGGAGGCAATTAAACTAGTGAAACCTACACTGGATTTGCCACAAGTCAACATAGGATGAGTTTTTAATTCCATGTGGGATGAAATTGTTGATGGAGCAACCAAGGATGGTGGTGACATGGTGGTTGGTTCATCAATCGATGAATAATGTGAATTAGTAGATGTGTTATTAGACTGTGCAACTGTGGATGAGGTGGAATCTATATGCTGCAACGAAAGAGGTGTGGTTTCAAGAGGTAGGTGATCACTAGGTAAAGCCATAGAGGATCCACTATTGGAAGGAGTTGATGGATTTACTTTGAGTGATCATCAACCAATTTCCTTCAGCTCTCATCATGTAATATCCCAGAGTAATCATGTGTTGGAAAATCACCAAGATTTGAGGAATTTGGGAAGTTGAGTGGCACCTGGTCTTCCTCGAATGAGGGTGATGGAGGTGGACTTGAAGCTTCCTAATCACTAATAGAAGTAACCTCCCCTTGAAAAGCACCACTACTATACAATGAATATGATCAATATATGGGAAAGTATTTTCATCAAATACAACATGCTGAGAGATATATAATTTATGTGTAGGTGGATGGAGACATCTGTAGCCCTTATATTGATCACTGTATCCCAAAAACACACAGGGTAATGAATGAGGGCTGAGCTTGTCACAAGAGTAGTTTCGGAGATATGGAAAACACCTACAACCAAAGACTTGAAGTGAGGAGTATTCTAGTTCTTGACCATATAAAAGTGAGAAAGGTGAATTCATTGCCAAATTATTACTTGGCATCCTATAGATCAAGAAAATGGTTGTAGTGAAGGCTTCAACCTAAAATCTCTTTGGAACATTGGAAGCAATCAACATAATTAACCCATTTTCAACAACATGTCTATGTTTACGTTCAGCAACTCCATTTTGTTTGGAGTTCCAGGACAAGACATTTGGTGTAAGATTCCACACTCATGTAAATATTTTACAAATTTAACATTTGAAAATTCACCTCCACCATCAAATTGAAAAATCTTGATTTTTTTGACAAATTGATTTTCAACCATTCTCTCAAATTGCTTGAAACATGCATAGAAATCTGATTTTCTTTTCAAGGGATACATCCATGTAAAACATGTGCAATCATCTGTAAATGAGACATAATACTTGAGTTGTTGAAAAGAAGTAATTGGTGCTGGTCCCCATAAATTAGTGTGAATCTTAAACAATGGTTCCTAAGAAAAATTACTGGAATGAACAGAATGATGTTTCCTGGTTTTACTCATTTGACATGGATCACAAACAAAATGAGATTGATTTCGACCATCAATAGTGATCGATTCTTTATTGCTTAAGAAGTGAACTACTAGTGATTGTGGATGACCAAGACACTTGTGCCAAATTGCTTCAGAAGTGGTTCTGAATCTTATTGAAAAACTTGTGCCCATTATTCAAAACATACAAGCCTCCTTTCTTAGTTTTGAGTGCCAGAATTTTGCTTGTCTTCAAATCCTTGATCAGGAACCCCGTAGATGAAAATTCAACAAGACAAGATAAATCATCTGTGAGTTGACTAATTGAAATCAATTTCTTCTTCATATTTGGAACTAGCAAGATATTTTTTAGTATGATTGGTTTAGAACCAGTATTAATGTGAGCATTACCAATATGAGAAATGGGCAGTGTATTACAATCACCAATCATAAATTTATTAGTACCAGTATAAGGAACAACATTATCGAGTTTACTCAAATCTCCTGTAATATATGCAGTTGCACTAGTGTCCGTTATCCAATCTAAATTTTGCCCATCTTCAAAAGTCATGGTTGCAAGTGCTTGAGGGATATCATTGGCTTGAAAAGCATGATTGAACTCGTTCTAACATTTATGCTCCGCTTGGGAGTTCATAAGGGAATGGAATGAAATAGAATGAGATGATCATAAGGGAATTGAAAGGAATGGAATGGCATGAAATGTATTTAAGTAAGGGAAAGGAATGGAAAAGAATGGAATGAAATGGAAAAGAAATGAAAATGAATGGAATGTAAGTAATCCTGTTTTGGAGCAACATGGATGGAATGGAATTGAATCATTTTATAACAATATTACTATTAGACCCTTATTTTTAAATAAAGGGTTGAATATATAGGGGTATTTTTAGAGTTTTAGTAAAAAAATCATTAAATTTAATTTCATTCCCTCCAATTTCTCCTAGTTTTGGGGAGAATGAACATTTGAGGTTTTAAGGAAATAGAGAGGAATGAGTGTTCCCTCCTACTCATTCCATTCTCTCTCACTTAGGCTCCACTTGGGTGTTCATAAAGCAATGGAATGGAATAACATGAAATGATCATAAGGGAATGGAAATGAATGGAATGAAATGGAATGGAATGTATTTAAGTAAGGGAAAGAAATGGAAAAGAATGGAATGGAATGGAATTAAGTAACCTTGATTGGATGTTTTAAAATAAAGGAATGGAAAGGAATGAAAATGAATGGAATGTAAGTAATCCTGTTTAGGAGCAACGTGGAGGAAATGGAGTGGAATCATTTTATGACAATATTACTATTAGACCCCTATTTTAAAATAAAGAGTTGAATATATAGGGGTATTTTAGGAGTTTTAGTAAAAAAATCATTAAATCTAATTTCATTCCCTCCTATTCCTCCCAATTTCGGTGGAAATGAAAATTTGAGGTTTTAAGGGAATAGAGAGGAATGAGTGTTCCCTCCTACCCATTCCATTCTCTCTCACTTAAACTTCCAAACAAGATAATGGACTTTTCATTTCCTCCATTAAAACTCCCAAACAAGAGAATGGAAGACTATTCTAAAATTATTCTTTTTATTCCTTTCCATTCCATTCAATTCCCTCCTCCCAAGCGGAGACTTAAGGGCACCGTGACAAAATTTTACACATATTTGACACTCAATGTAGGGTTCAACCTGTGGATATTTGAAGGTCTCAGAGTGATTGGCTTCTTGAGATTTGGCCTGAAAGTGACATTTTTGAGATGTTTCTCTAGCATTGTGTCCATAAATAGCTGCTGGTCTAGAAGAGTTTTGCCCTGTTTGTACAAAAACATGACCATGTGAAGAGAATTGGGAAGTATTAGACCTCCATTGACCACGTCCCCGCCCTCTAGGAATACTTTGTCCAACAAAAGCCTTAATCTGACATGGAAGAGTGTATGGAGAAGAGCTTTGAGCTATTTTAATAGCTTCATGACTTTGCAACAAAGGGATAAGATTTTCATATGAGGGAATTGGTGGCTTGAGCATACTTGTGGTGAAACTTTCATATCTTTGTCCAAGTACCTTCAACATACAAAAAACCTTCTTCTCATCTCCAATTGGTTTACCAATGGCAACAAGGTCATTGCAAAGTCTCTTGAACTTGGACAAATAATCATTAAGTGACATGTCACCTTTTTGAAGCAAAGAAAGTTTTGCTTCGAGTTGAAACTCTCTTGCTTGAGAGAATTATGCAAAGGCATTCTCTAATGCACTCCATACTGCTGTAGAAGTCTCCAATCCAACAACCAATCCAAAATATTCCTTAGAAAGGGTTTCTGTGATCCATCCATGCAGCAATCTATCAGATTTTTTGCCATTGAACAAATTCTGGATTCAAACTCTCAGTTTTTCCACCATCTGACAGATTGTATTTTTCTGGTTGAGGGTAATCGCCCTCTATAAAACTATCTAAGTCTTGGCTTTCTATGAGCCCCTGCATCTGTGTCTTCTACAACAGATAATTGTTTTATGTCAATTTGATCGACACAAAATTGTTGATGTTCAGCTGTGTAGGATAAGAGTATTTGGCCATGAAAATAGAAGAAGAAAAAATCAGCACGGTTGATTTGTGGCTATGAGAGGCAAGGAAGGGATCAAGAAAATATACTGCGATTGAGTTATGGCTATAGGAAGTCAAGGGATAAAGCAATAAGAGTTAAGAGGCAAACCACATTTGAATTGTGGATTGGCTCTGATACCATGTAGAAAAACTAGCAAAGGATATGTGTGTTCTTCTCAACGTGAGGAAGAACAAAGGTAAGAATTGTATTTATATATAAATTGTCACTACAAATTGCTAAAATCATGGAATACAGAAAAATTGCCTCAAATTCCAATGGTAACTTGGAAAGTGAATTAGATTTTCTAGTTGAAGAAGGAAAAATTAATTTGGGTTTCCTTGTTGTAGAAGGAAAAATTATTTCTTGGTGCGGAAGGAAAGTCTATTCCTTGTTAAAAAGGTAATGTATTCTTAGACAATGCTATAAAGAATTTGATGGTTTTGGCCCAAGGGTCCTCCCTGTGGGGAGAGGGAAAATAAAGTGTGGAACCAAGAAAGAAAAAAAGAGATTTTCACTTGGGATAAACACAATAGGAAGCAAAGAGCAAAGAGTTGCCACCTTCAAGAAGATACCAAGGAGGAGAGAGCAAAGTGATACTACCTTCGACAAGATAGCCAAAGAGGAGAGAGTAAAGTGTTTCCACCTTCGAGAAGATAGACATTGAGGAGGGAGCAAAGAGTTGCCGCCTTTGATGAAATAGCCAAGAAGGAGAGAGTAAAGTATTGCTACCCTCGAGACACAAAGAAAGTGTGTGAGAAAGCAAAGAAAAATAAGAGAGATTTTTCTTTAGTCATGAGACAAACACAAGAGATATTGTAATTAATTTAAGAATAGTGAAATTGTTTCAAAATTTGTCCGTGATTTTTTTCCCTTCAAGGAGAAAGGGTTTTTCACGTAAATATCTGTGTTTTTATGCGTGATTGTTATTTGAGATTGATAATATTTGTGATAATATTATTTGGGATCCAATAGTGGTATCAGAGCTTAGTTGATTTAGTGGATGATTCTTTGTGTGAATTAAGATGGAAGAGAAGGGATTACTTTGATTAAGGTGGAGCTATTCCAAGAGGAAAAGATGACTACTTGATTAAGGTGGAGTTATCCCAAGAGGAAAGAAGATTGTTAAGGACAACTGATGGAATTTGAGTCAAGGTGGATATTGTTGGGAAATTGCCTTAAATTCCAATTGTGACTTGGAAAGTCAATTAGATTTCCTAGTTAAAGAAGAAAAAATTAATTTGGGTTTCTTTGTTGTGGAAGGAAATACTATTCCTTAGTGTGAAAGGAAAATCTATTCCTTGTTAAAGAAGTAATGTATTCCTAGTCCAAGAGGGAATATGAAATGAGTCTTATAATAGACAATGCTACAAAGAATTTGATAGTTTTAGCCCAAGGGTCTTCCCTATAGGGAGAGGGAAAATAGAGCATGAAACCAAGAGGAAAAAAAAAGGATTTTTGCTTAGGAGAAATGCAATAGGAAGGAGAGAGTAAAGGGTTGCCGCTTTCGAGAAGATACTAAGTAGGAGAGAGTAAAGTGTTGCCGCCTTCGAGAAGATAATCAAGGAGGAGAGAGTAAAGTATTGACTCCTTCAAGAAGATACCAAAGAGGAGAGACTAAAGTGTTGCCGCATTCAAGAAAATAGTTAAGGAGGAGAGAGTAAAAGGTTGCTACTTTTGAGAAGATAGGCAAAGAGGAGAGAGTAAAGTGTTACCTTCTTCAAGAAGATAGCCGAGGAAAGAGTAAAAAGTTGCTGGCTTTGATGAGATAGCTAAGGAGAAAAGAGTAAAGTGTTGCCGTATCCGAGACACAAAGAGAGTGTGTGTGAGAGCAAAGAAAAACATGTGAGACACAAAGAGAGTGTATGTGAGAGCAAGTAAAAGTAATAGAGATTTTTCTTTAGTTGTGAGACATACACAAAAGATATTATAATTTATTTGAGAACAGTGAAATTGATTCGGAATTTGTCTTGTGATTTTTTCCCTTCAAGAAAAAAGGATTTTTCATATAAATATTTATGTTTTTGTACATAATTATCATTTATAATTAATAATATTTATGATAATATTATTCGGGATCCAAGAACATTTATATATACATTGTCACTGCAAATGGCTGAAATCATGGGATAGAGAAAATAAATGCAAATATAGTAGGATCAAATTAATTACAGATTTAATGCTAATTACAATCAAATCATGACAATATATCCTCCAATATTTTTGCTTGAGATCTTTCCATATTTACTTTAGTTGACTTCTGGTTTTGTAGCTGACGTTGTGACTGATTCTCATTATCCAGGAAAAACATTTGCCAACTAAAAATAAAAGAAGCGAAAAAGCTAAGCTAACTACCAAAACAAGAAAAGTACCCGAACGGCTAGTGATCAAAGAATATGGGACCTTAGCCTTAGGGACTATTGTAATCATACGGTAACAAAGATGGGACAACTGTTAGATTTTGTGGGGAAAGTCAAATCTTCTCAGGACCCTTAAACCGACAACATGAAATGACCCTTCTTTTTTTCTTTTCTTTTTTTCTTAACAAAAAAATTTTCAGCCAGTAGAATTTTCTACGGTTGATATTTGTCATTTGATAAACATTGTACATGTAAAATGTTTTACACGATTAAACTCTGCCAAATCTTTGTGGGAGTACAGTCAGAGACCACGTGCTTTTTAAGAAAGCATATTTGTTATAATTCGAATCTTTCTATCTTATCCCTTGAAAATAAGTCTTTTTTGTTTTTTTTGTGAATAATTCAGAAAATAAGTTATACTCTTAATAAGTTTCAATTATCACTTCAAAAAAAAAAAGTGTCAATTATTAATGATGTTAATTTCAATGGAAATTGATAATGTGCCTCCCCATGCGAAACTTTTTGAATTATATCATGATTTTAAGAATATTTTAGGACACTTTTGATACATTAGAATAATGATTATTTGGTACTAAGAATGAATATTATCAAGAATACAAAATTACTCACTTATATCCTGATTTGAAAAACTTAGGGCACCTATTTTTTTTTTTTAATATATTACAATAATGACTGCCTGAAAATAGGAATGAATATTAGTTTTGTCAAAAAAAGGAATGAATATTAGTAAGAATACAAGAAGTCAAGATTAAATCATTATTTATATTCATTTATTTGGTGATAGTAGATGGATAGAATATTTTAGTTTTATTTCACAATTTGGTGCAACATGATTAAATAATAGAATGGAATCACATTAGAGTCAAATTTCCCAAAAATCTCTTATAAATTTTTAGAGTCTTACTTAATATCCAATTATATGTGAATAATATTGTCATATATTCAAAATTAATATATATATATATATATTCAAAAAGAAAACATTGATTGCTTACCTGAACATTAGATTTTAATAACTCCGTTTTTAGCATGATGATATAAGAAACAAATTTAAAAAAAATTTTAAAAAAATGTTTCATAAAAAAGCTAATACATTTTTTGTAATTATAATTAATAAATCAGAAAAATGTGTTTGTAATTTCTATCCTTTTTATTAGATTTCATACCATAATAGACGTTAATTATTCTTAATTAAATTAGAGCAACCAATAATTAGAAATATTATTGTTTCATTTAAAAAAAAAAAAAAAAAACCTTTACTGATGAGGAGGAGAGGGTCAAAAATTTTCAGCTGAGTGGCATCGATCCAATGACTATTTTGGGGGATTGTTATTTTTTGAATAATAAAATGGAGTTATGGACTAGTAAATAACTAATACGGACATTTTGATAAAGAATAATTATTCATATTAACAACAATGCAACCAAACAATTGAATGACTTTTTTATTTTTTTGGTTATCAAAGAATAATAATTTCATTGTAGAATTTATTCTTAGGCTCAAATTCGATCAGTTTCTAAAGAAATCATACCGGATTCTTGCTTTAAGAAAACATATAGGACTTCAGCAAATGGAAGAAAGGTGAGCTAAAAAATAAAATGACAAAGTAGATTTGCTTGAGATTTGGGGGATACTCACAAAATACGCCTATCTTGGACAGTCCGTATAGGGAGCTGGAGATTTTCTTTTTTGGTTGAGAAAAGTAGAGAGTTGGAGATTAGGACCACAAGAACTTTCACGGAATGAATCTAATAAAAAGAAAATTTTAGGATCTGGATGAAAGAAGCAATGAACGAAAGACACACCTATGAGAGAGATAGAGAGAGAGAGCAAACCATAATTTTTTTTATGTTTAAATTTTAAGTTTTTGTAATTTAAGGCTACAACAAAAACTCACATCTAATAAAAAAATATTAAGTGGAGTTGTAACTTAAGGTTCAAGAAGGTATCATGATCAAGATCCTACACAGGATTAGTGAGAGGGTTCGGGGATCAGATCATAGTTAGGATCAACCCAAGGATTGTAAGATCATACTTTCCAAATAAAAAAATATATTAAAATTACTTATAATTATAATTCATGATATATATTAAAGAAATATTGAAAAAGTAAAATTTGACACAAATAAATGAATTTACTAATATAAAGTAAAATACCAAATTACAAATACATAAATAAAGTTCAAAGGAGTAGGTATAGATGTATTAGGGGGAGTGCCATTGCCACTACCACCAATGTCACCTAAAGACATTACACCTTTCGTCCCACTTTTTTTGTCTTCTATTCTATTTTGAGGTGTCCCAAAATATTGTCCTATTTCTAAAAATAAAAGTCATTAATTTACTAACGTTCCTATTATACTCCTATTAATTTACTAATTCAATTTTTTGATAAATTTTTTAAGGATAGTTTTGGAAACTTATACATTTTTAAAAAGTAGACAAGACAATAAATGATGTTTCCTTAAAAAGTTTGACTTTTCAAACAAGACAAAAAAAGTGGGACGAATGGAGTATTAGATATGGTGAAACAGGTCAGAATTTGTTGTCTCGAAACTAAATTTTTTGACCTAAAGCAAAAACGAACTTACTTGTGACCTAGCCTGATTTTTTTGCGACACAAACTGACCCGACCCGACTAACCTGGGAATCAACCCATTTAAAAAAAAAAATCGTTAAAAAATATTTAGACTACGCTCTAAGTGCTAGGAGCATAAAGCACAAAGCATGGCTGGCTACAAAGACGGACCTACCCTAGGGCAGAGGTGGGCCATTCCCCCCTTCCCCCCCCCCCCACCAAAATTTAAAAAAAAAAAAAAAACTAGTATAAAAAAAATTAAGATTTGCCTATATATATATATATATATTTGTCTCTCCTCCTCTAAAATATTTAGATATTGACCTACAAGAAAATAAATAAATAAATAAAATTCATGCTCCTTTAACTATAAAAACAAAATAAAAAAATAAATATGGACCAAACAAAAATCGTGCACAAAATAAAAAACACTTATTTTGTATGTTATACTTCGTTGATGTATTTTATAATATGAAATGTTTAAAAAATATTTATTTTATATATAGTATTTTGTTAAATATGAAATAGATGTTAATTTTTACTTTTATAATTATTTTTTTAATTTTAAGCTTTAATCCCCAAGTATGAATCTGGTTCTGTCCCTGGCTGGCTGACAACCTCCTGCCTGGCCAATAGCCAATAAAAGTCACATGCCAAGTTGACAACCCATTTATTAAAAAGAAAAAAAGTTAAAATGAAAGGAAAACTAAAAACAAGTAAACAAAGCAAGCCATTCGATTTGACTATACATCAGTCTAACACTACTAAGTTTCTTACACATTAACACTACTTGTCTACTTGCACAAAGTGACAAAACAAGTTGAATCTACTAAACTAAACTAAAATAAAATAAAAGTCCAAACAAGCAAACCAAACACCTAATCTTCAGATCACACCTACGCCTACACTGCTCCACATTTTTTTTTTTGAAAGATATTATTAGTGGTGTAAACTTAAAATATATACTTTTTTATGCTTCTTAAAATTTCTCTCTTTGAAATTGTAAATTTGTAATTACAAGTATTTTGACAGTGAGTTATTAACATTGAAAACTTTTTCATCACGAATTTATGACAATAAAGAATTTTAGTAATGTTAAAAACTGTCAGAATTTGAAGGATATTAACAAGTGGCATTAGGTGTAATTCATTTCTTTAATTGATTTTATTCATTCTCTCTAAAAAGGTTGGCATTAATTTGCTTTTGTAATTTAAAAAAAAAAAAGTTTGTTTGAAAAATACGGGTCAACCTGACCCGACTTGCAACTCGATTGACCCGTTTTTGACCTGCATACCCGATTAAGTTGAATCGAACCCAACACGACCCGTCCGTTTGCCACATCTAGACATTATCACTGCCTCACTGGAAACAATTTTTCTCATGAGATTAGTTTAGAATATTAAGTCATCACAATTCACAACAAATAACTATGATGAATTAAGCCATACACTAGCTAGGAACACATTATATCAATTAAAATTTTATTGATCACAATAAAAAGTAAGCAACTGAAAGCCAATACATCTCATGAGTAAGCAACTAACAGCAGAATTACAAAAAAAAAATAAAATAAAAATAAAAAAAATAAAAAGTCACTGTTGTTGTCGATGGTCTTTCACATAGTGGCTTCACTGTCGAATTTCATAGATTTTTGCACTTGCCTTCAACTCTTTGGTAGTCTAGCCTCCTCTCTTCTTTTATGTCTTTTGTGAATTTTTTTTTTTTTTTTTTTTTTTATTGGGATAAGTCATTAAGGTGATGACTTATTATTGACATGACCCTTAGGGTTTTATTTATTTTTTTCCTTTTTTCATATATGTTTTTTTTTTAATCAATTTGGGCTATGATTACTACGCTAATTTGTTTATTACATTTTTTTTTATCAATTTGGGAAAAAAAAATTTGAATTTTTTTTTTGAATTTTCCTCTATATCATAGGATCTTTAGTATCGCTATAGGATCAGGTACCTGTAAGATCCTAAGATCCGAATCGGGATTCCACATGGATTTGACCTTAGTAGAGATGCTAGTGAGATTCAGAACGGTTTAGGGATGTAGGATTTTAGAATCCTAAGATCCTAAGATCCGGATCGGGATACTGATAACCATAAGTTACAACCAAGTTTATTACCAAATTTTATCCTTAAAAGTTATTATTTTGAATATAAGCCGAACTCGAGTTTATTACCTAACAAAATTATATGTTCAAATTTGGTTTATTTTCCTATCAAACAAGTTTAAGCTTATTCACGAGCTAATTTGATTAACTTATTCTTTTCTCCTATATATTAAACACTAGGACTAAATTTTTTAAAACTTTTACAAATCTATACTAATATCTATATGCTAAACTATAATTGAAATTATTTTTATTATGTTAATTAGATTGAATGTTTTTTTGTATATAAATTTATAGAATTTGGATTCAACAACATTGTATTGTTAAAAATTGTATAAAAAATAAAAATCTTATGAACTTATTTTCAAACCCACACAATCCATTATCAAGTTTATTACGTATATTTTAAACATTTACAAATAATATATATACACACACACACAAATTAATTGAGACTTATAAAACTCATGAGATTGTTCACAAACACATTATTATGTTTGAGTTTGGCTTCTTTAATAGTTGAGTCTAAACTTAAGTGTCAGCTTGGATCATTTGCTAAATAAATGAACATAAACAAGTTTTTATTTTCAAGTCAAGCTCTCGTAAGTCATAAATGACATGATTCATTTACAATCCTAATTATTTAATCTTCTTTATTTAGTTTTTTTTTATTCAACATGTTGAGTCTAAATTAAGCATTGGAGAAACTTAACAAAAACAATGAAAGACTCAGTCTTAGATAATGTAAAAATTAAAATTTTAAAATAATATTGCTTTTATTAAACAAACTCACAACTTAAACTCGACAACCAAACTTAACCAAATAAGGGAGTAACAGAAAAACTAAAAAGGAGAAATATTATTCTAGCAGAATGGGTTCAAAAATAAAACTAATTGCCCAGATGAACTCTTAAAATTTTCTTCATGTAAAAATGTATACATGAAGAAAATTTTAAAATTTTTGTTGGCAATAGTTCCCCAAGGCCAAAGTGTGGTTTTGCCCCTACCTCTTAGTGTTCTAAACAATTTACTTAAATTAAAAGGGATTGCTATTGTAATCTCTCTCTCTCTCTCTCTCTCTCTCATGTTATTTAAATGAATTAAATCAATGGATATGATTATGATTAAAAAAAAAAAAAAAAGATGAATCAATTGAGAAAAATGAGACAAAAATCAATATTTAACTTGATAAATATTCCTTAAATATTAATGTAGGGACTCAATTTGGGAAAGCCTTCTAAAATCAAAAGGTAAAACGGTCCAACAAGCCCAAACAATAAATTTTTAGAGAGTTGGTGAAAGAACTAGTTCTAAATGATAGGAAAAAGCCTCTCTTTCTCTGGTTCCTCCTTTTCTTTTTTTCACAATGTTGTTCCTCTTTATGTTATATACTACGCTCCTCCCCTTATTTTCGCCGTACACATGTAGGTTTTATCATGGGAACTCTTTTTTGTCCCATCCCCCTCTCTCTAGAATCCTAAACCAGCCATTATAAGGTTACTTGATCATTGTTCAGGCATCACCTCCACATTAATGTGGCCAGAGAGTTAGCTGGGAAGCATTTAATGTGGAGGCAACAACGTCAGGAGATATTTGTTGCCTGAACTATCCCATATCCGTTTCTCAATTGTAAGTCAACCTTATGGACTACCTAGGGTAATAAGATAGTTACATCCACATCAGACTATCGTTCCGAGGTGAATCTTATCCTCGGACACATTTTGGATTCTTATGTGCAATCCTCGGCTCTCCTTCTTATATTAGTCGTATCATGCTTTTATTAAATCATTCTCGGACAGATTGCTGTCCTCGGATTGGGCTATTGGGCCGCAGGCCCAATCCCTGCAGGTTTACCAATACCATCACATGACTGGCCCCACAATTAATATCAAAGCAAGCATTTAGATTATGATTTTGGCCTGATCTAAGCCTAGACCTAAGGTGCCACTTGGCCTAAAAATTAGTAAAAGGTCTCAAAAGCCCCCATTACATAAACAAAAAGTCTTTAAAATTGTGCCAAAATGTTTCAAAATCATGGAATGATAATTATTTAAAAAAAAAAAAAAAGAGAAATATAGAAGGATTATGCATTTTTTCAACTACCTTAAAGAAGGCCCAAAATAATAAACCAATATAAATCTAACCCTATTGAAATTTTAATCTGTTTCACAAATATATATTGTAGGGGTGATAGGCCCAAGAGTATATATCTATGTATATATTGGGCCAGGGGCCCAATCCAAGAACATTAAGTAGTCCGAAGACGGGTAAACATCTTCCTAAGAATCCGTATTGGTAAGTAAAGAGGTGAAGTCTGATCATGATCGTCCATGAAGGTGGTCTGAGAAGGAATGCTTCCTTGGCTGAGCAAAGCCGAGGTCAGAAGGTGCGGTCTGACATTAAGAGCAACGTTCCGGACGATTCCACTGGTGAGAATAAGTATTGAGAAGGAACAGGACAGAGAGAGGCCATGAAATATTTAAAGGGAAAACTGCTATCATCGCATTAAATGCTCTGCAACTAATTTTCTGGCCGCATTAATGAAGAAGTGATACCTGAACAGTATTTTACAACCTTACAGCTACTCCCTAAGGACTTCAAAAAGGTGCTGATGGGACAAGAATCAACACCAGCAATCTAATCTACACGTGGAGGGTAGAGATGAAGGGGAATGATAGTATAAAATAGAAAGAATACCCTAAGGGGAAGGGATCGAGAAATTAAAAGAAAAACACTATAACAATCAAGAGTTGAACTTGTAATCAAACTTAAGAGAAATATATAAGAACTGATCTCCTCGAATTGTGCCAAGGACGATTTTCTTTAGAATAAACCAGTTTATCTTCATTTTTTTTGTTATCTGAATCCACTTTACTTGTTGTCTGATTCATTAAAACCCAGTTTTCCAACCCACTATCTACAAATTCATTGTATTGGGCTTTTTGGGTCTAAGTTCATTCATCCTTTGGGTTAGAGACTCAAATTACGTCCTTACAATTGGCACCGTCTGTGGGGAATTTCTGGTGTTATAGTGAGTCTAACGTTCAACTATGGTAGGTTCAGGTCTGAACCAGGCAGAATCTATGGGGTCTCAGCGTCAAGATCACTTCGGTAACCTTGAACAAAAAAAGGATCAGGAGGGAAGTGTGCACACTACCCATACTAGTAGGAGCTAGTCTCAGGGTGGGAGCCACGTCTCTCATGAAGAGAATGCTAGAAATATACAGCTGAAGATTGATCATCTGCGAAGGAAGTTGCACCGTGAACAATGAAAGAAAACTCCTTCAAGGTCTGTTTCTTCTTCCAGTGAGGAAGGAGATGGCAGTTATAGGCCCAGATCGAGGACTCCCCCTAATGAGTCTTTCTCGTATGATGAGGACTACGACCATGAACGCAAAAACAAGAGCTCATCTTCCAAAGGCTTAGGAAATGATGCGATAAGTAAAGCACTTAACCAAATTTCCAGATCACCTTTCACGCGCAGAATTGAGGGAGGGAGACTTCTTCGGCGGTTCACTCAGCCTACGTTCACCATGTATAATGGTCAAACAGACCTTGTGGAACATGTGAGCCACTTCAACTAGAGAATGGTTGTGCACTCCAAGAATGAGGCCTTGATGTGCAAGGTGTTCCCCTCCAGTTTAGGTCCCGTGGCTGTGAGGTGGTTTGATGGCTTAAAAGCAAGTTTCATTGACTCCTTCAAGGAACTCACTCGGGCGTTTGGATCTCACTTTATTATGTGCAATAGGGTTCCTCGGCCCTTAGATTCCTTGTTGTCTGGGTCCATGAGAAAGGGAGAGTTCCTGAAAACGTATTCAGATAGATACTGGAAGATGTTCAATGAGATCGATAGGGACTTTGATGATGTGGCTATAAGGACTTTCAAGGTCGGCATGCCTTCCAAGCATGATTTGAGGAAGTCCTTGTCCAAGAAGTCGATAAGGAGTGTGCATTGGCTTATAGACCGTATAGATGAATACAAGTGGGTTGAGAAAGACCAACAACAATGGAAGGGAAAGGCTAAAGTTATCCTTCAGGACATGAGGGATTTCAGGTCGGACAGATACAATAATAACCGATCTCGAAGGGATTTTGCTGGGCAATCTGGGTCTGCGGCCCCTTGAGTGATTAACATGGTGTTCCGAGAGCCAGTACATCAAGTCTTGGAGAAGATCAAGACTGAGTCATACTTCAAATGGCCAAAAAAGATGGGAGGAGACTCCATGAGGCGCAACCAAAGTCTTCATTGCCAATACCATCAGGAACAGGTGCATATTACCGAGGACTATAAAACTCTGTGGAATCATCTAGAGCAACTGGTTAGAGATGGAAGGTTATAATAGTTTTTTATTAGCCCAATGGGTAGGGAGACCACGCAGGGTCGAGAGCTTAGGGGAATGCTTCTTCAAGGCCCCATTTGAGCACAATTAATGTCATCTTTGCTGCTCTTGGGAGAACTGACTCTCATCCCTCCAGGGTGATGTTTGTAGCTCGGCCACATGCCGGGGACTCTAATTCTAAGTCGAAGAAGGTTGGAGTGGAGATCCGACGGGCGTTAAGCTTTTCGGATGAGGACAAGATTGGAACCATATAGCCACATGATGATACTTTAGTGGTCACGCTCAGGATAGGAGGATATAATGTGAAAAGGGTGTTGGTAGACCAAGACAATGGTGTAAAGACTATGTAACCTAACTTATACAAAGGGCCGAACTTGAAGCCTGAGGATTTGACAGCCTATGATTCACCTTTGGTAAGCTTTGATGGGAAGGTTGTCATTTCAAGGGGTCAGATTAGACTACCCGTGCAAGCAGGTTCAGAGATAGTGAATGTGGACTTCATTGTGGTGGATGCTTATTCTCCCTACATGGTTATTGTGGCAAGACTCTAGCTTCAAGCTTTGGGGGTTGTTTCTTCAACTCTGCATTTGAAGGTGAAATATCCGTTAGGGGACTAGATTGAAGGGCTTGTTGGGAGTCAATCCATAGCTAGGCTGTGCCTGGTAGCTGCAATTATGCATCAGCCTGAAGCTGAGTCATCGGCCTCTGCTGAGGGAGGCTTATAGCTATCAAAGATTTTGGTCCTATCTACAAAGGCGGTGTTAGAAGGGGAAAAATGTGAGAAGCTAGAGGAAATTGTTATAGATGGTGATTCAGAGAAGTTCTTTTAGGTCGGAATTCAGCTGCCTCATCGGGAGAAGGAAAAGTTAATAGTGTTTCTTAGAGAGAATATTGATATGTTTTTATGAAATGCTTATGAAACTCTTGGGGTGGATCCAGATTTCATTTGCCATCATCTGAATGTCAACCCAGCTATCCTCTCTAGGAAATAACCACATCAGCGCTCATCTAAAGAGCATTATGACGCTGTCAAGGAGGAGGTAAACAAGCTTAAGCTGGCTAGGGCAATTAAGGAAGTTTTCTACCCTGAGTGGTTGGCCAATACAGTGGTAATAAAGAAGAAGAGTGGAAAGTGGCAAGTATGTGTAGATTTCACAGACTTGAACAAGACATGTCCAAATGACCCCTTCCCCATGTCTCAGATTGATCAGTTAGTTAACGCAACGGTAAGTCATCATCGGATGAGCTTTTTGGATGCCTTTCAAGGATACCACAAGATACCTTTGGCTTTGGATGATCAAGACAGCTTTTGTCACTCTTACTAGAAATTACCACTACAAGGTGATGCCCTTTGGTCTTAAGAATGCATAGTCTACTTATCAAAGGATGATGACCAGGACGTTTGAGCTGCAACTAGGAAAAAACATTTAGATTTATATAGAAGACATGGTGGTCAAGAGTAATTTGGAATCAGAGCATATTAACGATCTAGGGAATATCTTTGAGATCTTGAGGAGACACAAGCTGCAACTTAATACTTCTAAGTGCTCTTTTAGTGTCGGATCAAGGAAGTTCTTGGGGTACATGGTTACACACCGCGGAATTGAAGTTAACCTTGACCAAATTAAAGCAATTAACAATTTACAGCCACCTCAGAATTCCAAAAAGGTCCAGAAGTTGATAGGGATGACTGCTGCTTTAAACCGATTCATTTCTTGGTCAGCAGACAAGTATAGACCTTTCTTCCAATTGTTGAACAAGTGGAAGAGATTTGAACGGACTGAGGAGTGTGTCTTGGCCTTCTAGCAGTTGAAGGAATACCTATCTCGGCCACCTATTATGTCTAGACACGAGATGGATGAGGTTTTGTTTGCTTACATTGCTGTGACTTCTCATGCGGTCAACCTGGTGCTTGTGCGAGTTAATAGTGGTGTATAGATGCTAGTTTATTATGTGAGCAAGTCACTACATAAGGCCAAGGTCTATTACTTACCACTGGAAAATGCCATTTTGGCAGTGGTGCATGCTATGCGTAAGCTCCCATACTATTTCCAATCACACACAGTTGTCTTAACCCAACTTTCGCTTAGATCTCTACTTCAGAGTGCTGATTAGACAAGGAGGATTGCTTAGTAGGGTACGATCTTAGGGGCTTTTGATATCAAGTACATGTCTCGTACCTCTGTTAAGGGTCAGGTCCTTGCTGATCTGGTGACCAAGCTTGCTGAAACCTCATTTGAAGAAAAAGTTGAGAAACATAACATGGATGGAAAATTAGTTGGCATGGTCTCCCTGCAAGAACATTTACACTAGAAAGTACACGTTGATGGTGTAACGAATCAAAGAGGATCTGGAGTGGGGCAAGTTATTATTTCTCCTGAGAAGATCATTATTGAGAAATCTTTAAGGTTGGGTTTCTCGGCCATTAATAATAAGACCGAGTATGAGGTTTTGTTGGTAGGGATGACTATGGTTCAAAGAATGGGAGGAAAAGCAGTGGAGATGTTTTTAGATTCGAGACTGGTTGTAGGCCAGGTAGGAGGAGAGTTGGAAGCTAGAGACCTTAGAATACAGGAATATTTGAACCAAGTTAGACACATACAACCATGATTTGAATCTTTTAATTTATTGCAAATCTCTAGAAGTAGAAATATACATGCTGACTTTCTTGTCACGCTTGCGACCTCCTTGGCATAAAGTTTACCTCGGGTGATCCTTGTAGAAGACTTGTGTAAACCTAATGAAATAGGGAGACGTGGTTCATATTCATCAGATTAGAGTGGGTCCTAGCTGGATAGACTCTATTGTGCTATTACTTAAGGAATATATCTTGCCCTAGAGTAAGTCTAAGGTCGACAAAGTATGGAGAAAGGCTCCTCGATTTTGACTGTCTGAGAACCAAAAGTTGTACAAGTATTCTTTTTCTAAATCATATCTGTTGTGCATACACCTTAAAGCAGTTGAACTACTCTTAGAAGAATTACATGAAGGGATTTGTGGAAGCCATACAAGAGGCAGATCTTTGTCTCACAGGGCCCTCACTCAAGGATATTGGTAGTCAAATATGCAGAGGGAAGCACAAAATTATGTGAAGAAATGCGATCAATGCCAAAGATTCACCCCAAAGATTCACCAACCAGGAGGTGTTCTTAACCCTTTATCCAGCCCTTGGTCTTTTGCTCAATTGGGTTTAGATATTGTAGGGTCCTTTCCTAAGGCAATAGGTAATAAGAGATGGTTGCTGGTCGGCACGAATTACTTCACTAAATGGATTGAAACTAAACCACTAGCAAATATCAGGGATATGGATGCCAAGAGATTTGTCTGGAAAAATATTGTCACTCGGTTTAGAATCCCTTGTACACTTATCTCGGACAATGATCTTTAGTTTGATAGTAAAGCTTTAAGAAGGTATTGCTGT
Source organism: Quercus suber (assembly GCF_002906115.3). Classification (NCBI taxonomy): domain Eukaryota; kingdom Viridiplantae; phylum Streptophyta; class Magnoliopsida; order Fagales; family Fagaceae; genus Quercus; species Quercus suber. Next base: position 163,484 of record NW_027070188.1, read on the forward strand.
GGTCTGTGCATAACAAATAGATATTCCATCCCGACATATCCACAGGGGAATGGACAGACTGAAGTTATCAATAAGATCATAGTGAGTGAGCTAAAAAAGAGGCTGGATGATGCAAAAGGAAAATGGGTGGAAGAGTTGCCACACGTCCTTTGAACATACCGGACTACACCTCGTAGGTCTACTAAGGAGACACCATTTTCAATGACTTATGAGGCTGAGGCTGTGATTCCTTTAGAGACAAGATTTCCAACGCTAAGGACAATCTCTTTTACTCTGAGTAGCAATGATGGGCTATTTGAGAAGCGTTTAGATTTAATTGAAGAGCGAAGGGAAAATGCTATGGTTCAGCTGGCGTACTATCAACACAAGCTTAAGCAGGGGTATAACTTAAATTTAAGGTTAAGGCCACTAGCACCTGGAGACTTGGTATTAAGAAATGTTTTAGGTACTGCTAAGAACCCAGCCTGGGGAAAGTTAGGGCCTAACTGAAGGGCCATATCGCATCACATTAGTGGTTGGAATATGTGCATATTATCTTGAAGATCTAAATGAAAATGTTGTGCCACGCCCCTGGAATGTAAACAACTTAAAAATGTATTATTATTAATGAAAGTTTTCTTTACCATATTTGGGTTTATTATATTATACGTTATGCGTCCTACTATTTGTTTGAATATCAAACAAAATCTCGGTCATACCTGATTCCTCAGACCACATATCTTGAGTAAATTCATATTTTTAAATAATTTTTCTAAGTATTAAACAGAACCTTAGCTATGCCTAACTTCCTGGACCACATGATTTAGGTAAATTAATACTTATTATTATTTTCCTAAGTATCAAACAGAACATTGGTCATGCCTGGTTCCTCGGACCACATACCTTGGGTAAATTGATATTTTAAGTTATTTTCCTATATATTAAACAGAACTTTGGTCATGCCTGACTTCTCGGACCACATACCTTGGGTAAATTGATATTTTTAGGTTAACTATCTAAGTATTAAACGGAACCTTAACTATGTCTGGTTCTTCAGATCACATGTTTTGGATAAATTAATACTTCCTAACATCCATCTAAGTGTTAAATAGAACCTTAGTTATGTCTGATTCCTCGAACCACCTACTTTGGGTAAATTAATGCTTTGTATAATTTTTCTAAGTATCAAATAGAATTTTGGTCATGCCTGACTTCTCAAACCATATACCTTGGGTAAATTGATATTTTAAATCATTTTTCTAAGTGTTAAATAGAACCTTAGCTATGTCTAGCTCTTCGGACTACATGCTTTGGGTAAATTAATATTTCATATTATTTTCCTAAGTATCAAATAGAATCTTAGTCATGTCTAGTTCCTCGGACCACATACCTTAGGTAAATTGATATTTTAAATAATTTTTCTAAGTGTTAAATAGAACCTTAGCTATGTCTAGCTCCTCAGACTACATGCTTTGGATAAATTAATACTTCCTATTATTTTCCTAAGTATCAAACATAACCTTGGTCATGTCTAGCTCCTCGGACCACATACCTTAGGTAAATTGATATTTTAAGTTATCTATCTAAGTATTAAACATAACCTTAGCTATGTCTGGCACTTCGGATCACATACTTTGGGTAAATTAATACTTTTTTACCTCTATCTAAGTATCAAACAGAACCTTAGTCATGTCAAGCTCCTCGGACCACATACCTTTTGTAAATTGATATCTTTTAACTATTTTTGTAAATATTAAACAGAACCATAGTTATGTCTGGTTTCTCGAACCACCTACTTTGGGTAAATTAATACTTAATAATAGTTTTCCTAAGTATCAAACAGAACCTGAGTTATATCTGGATCTTCAGAACACCTGTCTTGAATAAGTTACTACTCCCTATTATTTATTTAAGTATCAAATAGAGCCAGCCATGCTGAGTGGCAAAGATCTTTGTTGTAGTGACATGATTAAATGGACACTCATGAGCATCACTTAAAGCATTTGAAAGAATATTTATGACCTGTTTAATAATTGATTATCATCCCCAGTTCCTTAGACTTACTGGTAAATGGAGAGCTAGGGGGAGTTTGATATGGATGTATGCTCTATCATTATATATATTTTTGAGGTTAAGGTTACACTTTGTTGAGATCATAGATTTAGTAGGTTTGACTTGTTCTGTTGCCAGTTATATGGAGTGTAGTAATTGTGCTGCCACTTATGCAAATAACTAAATGGAGCTATATCTTATTTCCATGTTAGTTAAGTGTTAAATAAAACAAAAACTATGTTAGGATCAATATCAGTATCACAAATATGAAGGAAAAACTCATAATTATCATTGATCTTAGCCGTAGAAAAAGGTAAATTGCTTACAAAAGATCAAACTAAATTACAATTTTTGGAAATAAGAACAAAAAAAAACTAAAAACTACTACTCTAAACTACTTATTCTTTATTACAATTTTCTCTTTTGGTGGACCTTTGGTGGATTGGGAGAGTGCTGCCTCTGAAGATCTTGAGTCTTTGCTTTTAAGGTCACCCTTGGCAGGCAATGGGAGAATTGCTAAAACTATCTCCATTGAAGAGGGAAGCTCTTTCTCTTTAGGTGGATCTTGAGGAACAACTAGGGGCTTGGTGGCATCAGGGGCCACTCCTTTGTTAGCATTAGCTTCTTTTTCAGCAATCCCATGCTGCTGACCCTTTTTGGACGGGTTGCCAGAGGAAGGATGGACCTTGTCCAGGCTACCCTTCCCAAGTTCTGCCACCTCGGAGGAAGTGTCAACCTTGGAACTAGCTGAGCCTGGTGCGCGGATAGCAGAAGGATAGTATACGCTTTCTGCTCTCTTAAGTGCAGAAGAGGCCTTAACCCTAGCCTGGTTAAGGGTCTCATTCCACACCTAGAGGCAGTAGTTTCTACATATCCATGAGACCTCAACCCTGAGGGCCTCCTCAGTCTCTGCCACCCCCACATCATAGCCTTTCTGCTCAGCTTGGTCCCTTGCCCTTTCAGCCTCCTCCAGCTTCTTCTTTAGGGTGGTGATTTGTCCTTTAGAGGCGACCAGCTGATCCTCGGCTTGACGAAGGAGCACCTGCTAACCTTCACCTTGCTTTTCAGCGCTGTCCAAGGTGGCCTCTGCACTCTTTTTGTCCCTCTCTACCTCGGATAGTTTATTCTTCATCTCATTTATTCTTTTCTCGGCCAAATTAAAGGCCTCCATGGCTGCATTGTGCCTTCCTTCTTCTTCTTTCATTTATTGGCGGTAGAAATTTGTTATCTCCTCTGCCCGAAATATGGCTTGAATGGCCTATCGAGGAATGAAACGTGGTAAAAAAAAAAAAAAAAAAGAGGAGCAACAAAAGGAAGAAAGAGGAGGAAAGTCATAGCATTTAAAAAAGAAAAAAGAAAAAAGAAAAAGAAAAAAGCTAATTGAAAGACTTACTATTGCGAGGTCCCTCTTTAGACTGAGAAAGACCTCGTGCCTCCTTATGGACCTTAGGTCGGCCATGTCCTTAGGGAGCAATAGTGCCTGCTCCACTGTGTCGGCCACGTAGCCGGTCTTCCCTTACTGAAAGGCCCTGATAGAGGCATTGGAGGGAAGATGAGCGCCATTAAGCATTGAAGTAGGGGCCCAGGATAGAGGTCTGACTTGAAAATCACTTCTCTTATCGGCCCTTGTTTGCCCCACTCTAGCTTGTTTGGGCCTTCTCTAGGGCTCAACTTCCTATGAAGGGTGGATTTTTCCTATCTCCGCCATCTCTTTGTCCTTCTACTCCCTCCTCCTTTTATGGTCAATAGTATCAAACCGAAGAGGTTGGGTGGGTAGGGGGGTGGGAAGCCTGGTCTGGGCTGCCTTCCCTGGTGTATTCCCCCTAGATTAGGACTCCAGCAGCTCTTGGAGAGTTGATCTTGGCTTGCACTGAATCCCCATTTCTTTATGAATGGTGGTGTCTTCTTGGGTGCTGCTTACTTGGACCAAAGGAAGGTGGCTAGAATCGCCGATTTGAAGCTCTGGGGATGGAAGCAGGTTGAAGATGACAAAATTGTCCTCAAAGTCAGACACTTCAGCTACCTCTTCTTCTATTTCTTCTTCTTTTTTTCTCTCTTCTTCCTCCTCTTCTTTGGCAACAGGATAAGAAGAGGTGGTCTTTCCAGTTGTATACTGCAGTGGCAAGACTACCTTTGGTATGCCTTTTGGTATAAGATCGGTGGTGAGAATGCCTTCTAGGATAGGACCGGTGATGAGAAAACCTAGAGTAGCAACACTTATCCGGTGCAGGCGCAAATCTTTTGCTTTGATTACACACTTCAGTGCTTGGTAGCTTTTGGAAATGGGGGTGTAGCCGAGAATTAGATGTGCCGCTTTAAGCTGACCATCACTATGGAAGAACACCTTGGCCTTCAGTATCTTGTCTAAACTTGGTTGGTTGATCAGATTGAAATTGGGAACAACAACGTTCTTATCTACAAAACCATTAAGAAAAACAAAAAACTTCATTAGCATAAAATAGCGCGAATCAAAGGAAAACTCATATACAAACATAAACCAAAGAAAAAGAAAAGGGGATGACTTTGAAATAATCAACCTAGACCTAGAGCCCCACTTGGTGTCCCTTCTCTCGTCGGGCAGGGGAGGCCATCGTGTCACTCAACTGATACGATCAAAAAGTCCTTGTTTAGGCCTTTGTTGGAATCGGGGAGGCATTGGATGAGCCTAACCTCAGGGTAACTAGATTTTAGGTAATACCCTTGCCCCTTTAGGTGGTGGAGGTTGTAAACCCAGTTGACATCATGATAGGTAAGCCCTAAGCCCATTTTCTTGTTAAGGGTGTCTACACTCCCTAAAATCCTAAACATGTTTGGGTCACATTGGGTGGGAGCTAGTCAGTGAGCTTTAAGGTAATCCCTGGTGATGGTGCCTATAGGGATTCTCATCCCTCCCTCTATAAAGGCAATCATCGGGATTACCACCTCTCCCTATTGCCTTCTCTCATGTCATTCCCCTTCCTTACAATACCTAATTGACACTCCTGGGGGAATCCTATACTGAGCAAATCTATATTTTTCGCAGAGTCTACCATGTAAGCAAATCTACCCAAATTTTAGATAAGGGTTGGAGGTGCTAAGATAGTAAAGGAGAAAATAAGAAGGCCGAGGAGAAATAGACATGGAGAAAAGAAAAGTAGAAGGAAAAATAAATGGAAAGGTTTGTAAAGACTTACGTAAAGAAGAATGGTCTCCTCGGACAGGCTTTTGAAATTTGTGAAGGCATGAGTAGATTGAATAAATTTGTAGGTTTAGTGTATGAGAGCTAAAGTGAGAAGAATGATTGATTCGGGTAATATTTATATCAAAAAGATAATCACAAGAGGGAAAATTCCCGCCCGGGTTCTAGCAAAATCTTCAGTTGTTACATTCGCATTGTGCCGTAGAATGTGGGGAATATGGAGCTGTAAGAATTTAATGAAGATGCGTCTCGTATGCCAAAGTGTCAGGAGCGTGCCTTGGGTAGTTAAAAAGGCATCTGCGCAGTCAGAGATGATGTATGATGAGCACAAAGTAACTATAGTGACATTGAAATCCTCTTTTCTTCCCAAGGAGCTAGAAAAAAGAATCTCAAGGGGCTATTGTAGGGGTGATAGGCCCAGGAGTATATATCTATGTATATATTGGGCCAGGGGCCCAATCCGAGAACATTAAGTAGTCCGAAGAAGGGTTAATATCTTCCTAAGAATCTATGTTGGACAAGGATCAACACCAGCAATCTAGCCTACACATGGAGGGTAGAGATGAAAGGGAATGATAGTATAAAATAGAAAGAAGACCCTAAGGGGAGGGGATCGAGAAATTAAGAGAAAAACACTATAGCAATCAAGAGTTGAATTTGTAAGTAAACTTGAGAAATATATAAGAACTGATCTTCTCAGATTGTGCCGATGACGATTTTCTTTAGATTAAACTAGTTTATCTTCATTTTCTTGTCATCTGAATCCACTTTACTTGTTGTCTAATTCATTAAAGCATAGTTTTCTAACTCACTCTCTGCAAATTCATTGTATTGGGTCTTTTGAGCCTAAGTTCATTCATCCTTTGGGTTAGAGACTCAAATTGCGTCCTTACATGAATAAGTAATATTTATTTTTAATTTAAATATTAAAAAACTAAAATGTATCATTTTAGACCTCAAAATATATAAAAACATATCTTAATTGAGATTATTGATGTATTAGCAAATTTAAGTGTAAGCTAAAGGTCATGTCATGAAAACCCCAAGCTCTTTCAGTTGTTGTTTTAGTTCTTTAATTAAGATAATACAAAATCAAATTTGATTTTTTCTTATAGGTGGATAGTAAAAGAAGGAGAATGGAGATGTGAAGATGGAATCACATAAATAAACATTACAAAATGATATCATTACCATGAAACCATCATTTAAAACTCTTTCTAGTTGATATTAATTTGATAAACTGCATTTTTATCTTCAAAATATTTTTTTTAAAGACTGGTAAAATCCAAAAATTAATATATAAATAAATAAATAAGTTCATATTGAAATACTTTTTATGTCCAAAAAAAGAAAAAAAAGGTTTCAATAAGAAGAAGAGCAGATCTTTCATTTGAATCAAGTATGTAATGTAACACAGACTGTAAAGTGGTTGACACAGTCATAAATTGGGGTAGGCCAAAAAAATGGGTTCCACCTAAAGATATCTCTCCAAATACAGCGAAGATTGACCAAGATTGGCTGATTGTGACCACTCTTCTTTCCAGTCTTTTTTTTAGATGGTCTGAATTATTGTGGAAAAAAATGGTAGGTATTCCTGTAAAGCTGTAATTATAAGGGCTACATGAGAAATTAAATTATTCAGAGAAATTAGAAAAAGCGCTGCTGTTACATTTACAGGGCACTGACTTTAATCTTCTGACATGAACTAAAGCTTGTAGCAAATCACATTTAATAACAGAGGAACAGAGACTGAAATTAGCAAAAATGCCCTGACTACAATCAAATACAACCCTTTTTGCTTGCGGTAAAATGGTAAATACAAATCGTTAGGTACCTCTTTTAGATTGAAAATGTATTTATACAAACACTGTACCCAAAATAAAACCCTTTTTAATAAACTAAGTAAAAGAAAGTAATTGTTTAAGCTACTCATCTCTGGTCTCTGCTTTTTCTATATTTAAAAAAAAAAAAAAAAAAATCTGGTCCCTGCTATGCAGAGAAAAGAGCATATTACTTGACTGACATTGATGGTACTTGTCAATATTATTGACATTTTGGAAATTTGGTAAAATAAAATATCTATAACTAAAGCAGTCTTTTCAATCTGCCAGAAATTACAAAAACAATATATAAACAATAAAAACAAATGGTATTGTGAATGATATTATATTTCCAATGATCTTCAAATCTTTTTTCACTTATTATTTTTTTCAAAAGGACTTTTCTTTCACAAAACTAAAATAACATGAAGTATTAGATTTTATTTATTTATTTATTTATTAAAAACACTAAAATATGTCTGTTGAACTGTAAAGTTCTTAGTCCATACATTAATATTTTTTTAAGAATCTATTAGTTTTTCAATATAGTAACAATGTGAACAAGTTACTGCTGAAATAGGCAAGAAATATTATTATTATTATTATTTTTTAGATAAATATGCAAATTTTAAAAAAAAGTGCGGCCTGTTTGATGAGTTAGTTTAAACTAATAATTTCACATTTTAAACAATATTATATATATTTTTACATACTTCCTCACTTATATATATTTTAAAAAATTACAAATAATAATTCTCCAACTACATGCCTAAACACAGGTTTGTCATAAATATGTATGTGTGGCTCAAAACTCAAAACACTCTGATTCAACAAAAAACAAATCAGATCAGAGTCTTTCTCAGTTGATTGTATCACCAACCAAAAAAAAAAATCTGATCTGTTGGGCATCCAAAGATGTGGGACCCAATCGAGTGAATGAAAATTTCTGACACTGTGGTATTTATTTATGGTCCACCCTCTGATGTTGCTGGTGATGCTATCTTGTCGTACATGCCCCAAAAGAAACTTTTAATTAATAGTTCTGCAGAGAAACGTTAACAATTTTCACAGCAAACAAACAAGTTCATACAAAGCAGGGAGAGAGATAAGAAGGAATTCTCGACTTTGTACTGGATAACTGGGTGTTTGACACGTGTACATAACAAACTTTGATTCCCAAACAGTCTCTCATTCACTCGTACTAAAACCAGCAGAGTCGGGTAACTGTGACACATTGTGAAGAATAAGACTACATTGTTTCTTTTAATGAAACACAAAGAAGATTGCAAAAGAGATGAAGAAGCATGGGGAGAAGGAGGGGACCAATACCCATCTTTAATTCTACGTGTTCTCTCTTCTCTCTAGGGGACCATTTTCAATTTGCATGTAGGAAATTTTTTTAGGTCCTAAACTTTGCATAAAGATGAGTGTGTCTTCACTTAATTGTACTTCCAAGTGCTGACACTTTTAACTCCTAACTCTATATCTACAAGGGTCTAAATACTCCTCTTATTTTTTGCTCTAAACTTTACTCAAGTGGTCCTAATTATTATTGCACATAGCTAATTACACACTATCATACATAGTCTATGGAGAATAGTGTTTTGAAAACATAATTTTAATTATAATTGTGACGTGATAAAATCGTGTTTTCAAAATATGAGTTTAGTTATGTGTCCTATACATAATGTGTAATTATCAATATTTTAAAAAGTAGATATTTAGATTCCTACAATTGAAAAAAATCCAATAGGTAAAGTTTTGAGTGCATGTGCGAGTTCAATTATTGTGGTTGTCATAGGCAGGTTAAAATTTAAGTAAAGTATATTTTACTTTAAAAAAAAAAAAAAAAAAAATCTGGTCCCTGCTATGCAGAGAAAAGAGCATATTACTTGACTGACATTGATGGTACTTGTCAATATTATTGACATTTTGGAAATTTGGTAAAATAAAATATCTATAACTAAAGCAGTCTTTTCAATCTGCCAGAAATTACAAAAACAATATATAAACAATAAAAACAAATGGTATTGTGAATGATATTATATTTCCAATGATCTTCAAATCTTTTTTCACTTATTATTTTTTTCAAAAGGACTTTTCTTTCACAAAACTAAAATAACATGAAGTATTAGATTTTATTTATTTATTTATTTATTAAAAACACTAAAATATGTCTGTTGAACTGTAAAGTTCTTAGTCCATACATTAATATTTTTTTAAGAATCTATTAGTTTTTCAATATAGTAACAATGTGAACAAGTTAATGCTGAAATAGGCAAGAAATATTATTATTATTATTATTTTTTAGATAAATATGCAAATTTTAAAAAAAAGTGCGGCCTGTTTGATGAGTTAGTTTAAACTAATAATTTCACATTTTAAACAATATTATATATATTTTTACATACTTCCTCACTTATATATATTTTAAAAAATTACAAATAATAATTCTCCAACTACATGCCTAAACACAGGTTTGTCATAAATATGTATGTGTGGCTCAAAACTCAAAACACTCTGATTCAACAAAAAACAAATCAGATCAGAGTCTTTCTCAGTTGATTGTATCACCAACCAAAAAAAAAAATCTGATCTGTTGGGCATCCAAAGATGTGGGACCCAATCGAGTGAATGAAAATTTCTGACACTGTGGTATTTATTTATGGTCCACCCTCTGATGTTGCTGGTGATGCTATCTTGTCGTACATGCCCCAAAAGAAACTTTTAATTAATAGTTCTGCAGAGAAACGTTAACAATTTTCACAGCAAACAAACAAGTTCATACAAAGCAGGGAGAGAGATAAGAAGGAATTCTCGACTTTGTACTGGATAACTGGGTGTTTGACACGTGTACATAACAAACTTTGATTCCCAAACAGTCTCTCATTCACTCGTACTAAAACCAGCAGAGTCGGGTAACTGTGACACATTGTGAAGAATAAGACTACATTGTTTCTTTTAATGAAACACAAAGAAGATTGCAAAAGAGATGAAGAAGCATGGGGAGAAGGAGGGGACCAATACCCATCTTTAATTCTACGTGTTCTCTCTTCTCTCTAGGGGACCATTTTCAATTTGCATGTAGGAATTTTTTTTAGGTCCTAAACTTTGCATAAAGATGAGTGTGTCTTCACTTAATTGTACTTCCAAGTGCTGACACTTTTAACTCCTAACTCTATATCTACAAGGGTCTAAATACTCCTCTTATTTTTTGCTCTAAACTTTACTCAAGTGGTCCTAATTATTATTGCACATAGCTAATTACACACTATCATACATAGTCTATGGAGAATAGTGTTTTGAAAACATAATTTTAATTATAATTGTGACGTGATAAAATCGTGTTTTCAAAATATGAGTTTAGTTATGTGTCCTATACATAATGTGTAATTATCAATATTTTAAAAAGTAGATATTTAGATTCCTACAATTGAAAAAAATCCAATAGGTAAAGTTTTGAGTGCATGTGCGAGTTCAATTATTGTGGTTGTCATAGGCAGGTTAAAATTTAAGTAAAGTATATTTTACTTTCACATTTTTAAGTTTTGATCAATTATCATTTTGGTTAGTAACATTTATTTTTATCGTTGTGGTACTTATACTTAATACTTATGATCTATTTGGATTGAGAGATAAAGAGGAGAGTAGAGTTGCTCCAAACTTAACTGATTTTTAACTACCTCTACTCTGCTTTTTTTCCCCTCCCCCTCAATCTAAACATGTCCTTAAAGTTCTTGTCAAATTAGTCCATTCTTTTATTTATGTCCATAAAAACGTAACTAAACACGTGACATGAGATTATATTTTATTAGATTTAACGACACTTTTATAAACAATAATACTGAATGGAATGATCAACTTGATAAAAATTTTAAAGTTTAGAGACTAACATAATTATAAATAAAATCAAGAGAGAAACATCATAATTCATCCTAACTTAAGGGTATAATTTGGATTTTAACCTTAGTTAATGCCATGACTATGAGTTCCCATTTCACAATTTCTGTTAGTATATATTCTCTATTACAACTGAAAAATTTTAGTTACTAATATAAAATATACAAAATTCAATCATTAAAGTAATGAACCCCATCTTCAAACTTTTAATTTATTTTATTTAGTGACCCATGACCATGTCTCATGAAAATTTATTTTATTTAGTGACACATGGCCATGTCTCATGAAAATCTAGATTATATATCAAGATTTTTTCTATATTAATGTTGCTTAAAGTGGTGGCATTTGCTCCTTCAGTCATTGCCAAAATGGTATGAGTGTGAAATTGATTTGAGATGGAGGCCCCATTTCATCTCAAAACACAGCAAACTCTTCCTCTTTTTTTTTTTTCGTAACATACTCTACTAATCACTGAATTGACATGACACTATCACCAGACAGAAAATAAAGACAACAAGGTCTTGAAGCAATTTAAAATAAAAATATATATTATGACTGAGAATTCTACAGTTTCTCAGGTTTTTGGACCAAGCTTTTCGGACTGTGTCAGGATTTCAAATAAATATAAGAGTATAAAGAAGCTTCTTCTATTCAATTGATATTCCAGATATTTTTCTCTATGAGAACTTATTAGGAGGTATTAATAAATGACGGGAAATGTTAACATAAGTATCATTTTTAGAAATATTTTACTCGAGAAATGATAAAATAACAAATATTGTGAAAATTTTTTTATATTTTTTATGAAAGTTGTGTCAAAATTTTATTATTATGTTTATTAAAAATTATTCTAAGAAATTTTTATTAACACGACCCATAAATAATTCATAAACTCCCTTGTGCTTGGGCCATAGAAGTTCTTATGTTGCAACATTTTCTTTTACTTGTCAAAACTATATATATATATATATATATTATTTTATAATTTTTTAATGCTCCCATAATAGTGATTAAGATTATCTTGATAAAATCTCTGTAAAATAAAATTGAGAAAGTTTAAAATTATGGTAAGAGATTACCCACGAAGATTATCTTCTTCTTTTTTTTAAGAAAGAATTTTCTTTTGTGAGAAGGGAAATTTGCAAGAAATATATGTAGTTTCAGAAGGTTGTTCCATCAAGCTGAGTCAAGATGGGGGCCATTTCCCACTAACATTGTATCTCTTTCTCTGCGAGCTTATTAATAAATCTGGGTCCAGATTTCTCTGAATCAATGGATCTGAATTCTGAGCCAAATTTGTTCATGGGCCCCATCTTCTAATCTCTCCCCGCTGTCAGCCCATAAACGAAACCCCTCAATAATTTCACACTTTTAATCACGTACCACCTACTCCCAAACTCTAAACCACACAAACAAAAACACACACCCAAAAAAAAAAAAAAAAAACCCACCATACTACCATATATGTGAAGAGGAATATCATGTATTAGCTATATGTATCTCACCTCTCTCTTGCAATAGGTAGACCTCACACATCAATAAGACCCACTTGCATGAGAAAGAGACTACATATAACCAAAATATGGTATAATTTTCCTATCTATAGAAGCTTGAGCTTGTTACTAGCTTATACATACTCTCTCTCTCTCTCTCTCTCTCTCTCTCTCTCTCTCTCTCTCTCTTTATTTTTTATTTTTTCCTTTTCATCTCTCTTGACTGGGATCGTAAGATGGGATGTCTAGGATTCATTTCAATTAAAGAGATGAGTTGAAGAGCCCGTGATAGATGAGATTCATTGTGATTGGTAGACCCTAAAGCTCCCCACATAGTTTCTATTTGATAATTAAATAATTGGAGGAGGCGAGATTTAAACCTAAACATCTTTGTTGAAAATACCAATAAGTGCGGTTGAGCTACAGTTACTCTATACATTCAATCCAAAAGGGCATTATTTTATTGCTTTGCACATGATTGTGTTGGGCTGCTATGTTGATTTTGACACTGATTTTTGAAATTCCAGTGTTTTTTTTTGCAACTGATATGACCCTGTTCTGTGTGGAAGACTTTGACAACGCTCAATATTGTGCAAGGTTTTTTCTACCAGCCTATGAAAATTCTTTCTTCTTCTTTAAGTAATATATCTATCAAAGCTGCGATCATAATTTCCACAATATTCGTATAGACAAGACTAGATCCCAAATCTTTTTCTAATACATGGCTAAAGGAATCATTAATTATTATTATTATTATTATTATTATTATCACCATTGAACTCTAGATACTAAATTTAAACTCTACGTTTTAGACAACCACATAAAAAGGAAAAGGGCTTCTTTAGTGATTAAACTTTACCTTAAATTCAAATAGCCTGGGCTTTTCCTCTTGCGGATGGAGAAGGTTTGGGCCCAAATAGGCTGTTGTAGTCACTGGTCAGTGTTTTTGTATTTAGAAATTTTTTATTAATAAAAAGTAAAAATCCAAAAAAAGTTTCATTGAGTTAGGTTCAATTTATAACTGTGTGATTATTAAATTAATTAATTAATAAAATTAATAAAAAAAAAATTGATCTTGTGTCATTTTAAGTAATGTTATGGTACTCAATACCTTTTAATTAGATGTAAATTTTAACAAATCTATCATTGGATTATATTATTTTCTTCATGCTTACAAAATTTCAAGAGGATTAGAGATTAATAATTATGTCATTTATCAAAATTTTCAATTTCAAGTTTTTATATTTTTAAATTATGCACAAAAAAAAAGAAAAAAAAGAGAGAATTTTCTAGATCAAATAATAAATAGTATCCGAATGACATGAAATTTTGCAAGCCGGTTGATAACATAGATAACATGTAATTCAACAATAGAATTTTTAAAATTTTAATTCAATAAAAAATTATTAAGAGGTGTAAGTGTGTAACATTACATTAAACACAAAGGAAACCGAACTAACTTGTGGGAATTCAACCTTTGTACGTTAATCGTAGTAGTAAAGAAAAGACGATAGTTACTGTTTTCATTTGTTTTCTGGCCCATATTGGTCTAAATATATTGGGCCAAATTTATGGGTTAGGCAGATTGGGTTAAAGTTATGGACTCCACACCCAAAAAGAAAAAAGAAAAAAGCAAGCTAGACATTAGTGAATAAATTGTTATGTATTCGGGAGAAACCAATTTTAAAAAGGTGAACTTTTCTTAGAGTCTTACGAAGACATTCTGTGTTACATAAACTTACCACATCGTATTCATATTTTTACTTTGAATACAATTGGGTGAAATAAGGAAAGGACAGAAGTGTGAAAGATATATATATATATATATATATATAGAGAGAGAGAGAGAGAGAGAGAGAGAGAGAGAGAGAGAGAGAACTTTAGCCGTATTGGCACATACATAAAAATAATAAAAAAAGAAGACATTTTGTGTTACACAAACTTACCACATCATATTCATATTTTCACTTTGAATACAATTGGATGAAATAAGGAAATGATAGAAGTGTGAAAGATATGTATATCAACCTTCTATGAAAGTCCGACGATCAACCCATCTATCTTATGAATTATATCAATTTACAAGGTTTCTCATGAACACATGAACAATTACATATTTTTTGTGTGATTTGATTATTTATTAATAAATGAAAAAGTAATGTTAGTGGTGGGCTTAGATGAGAACCAATAAAATCGACTATAACAATAGTTTATAAAAATATTGTAAAATAATTTGTGTTTGTAATATTATTTTTGAAATTGGCAGTTAAGTCGTCTGGGTCTAAACAACATTTTTTTCAATATTTTTTTTTTCTTTCTCTTCCACATATCGTTAGATAACTCCTCAAGACAATTCGCATGAGTTGAATCCTAAAAATTCATATTCATAGCTATCAGTTTAAGATTAAAAAAAAAACCCCACTAAGTTTATTCTCAATTTCTCTAAGACATTCTTTGAACTGTTGAAAATCATTTTTATTTTTCAAATATTGATAAAATATCTATTCCAAAGTAAAATCCTTAAAATTCATAAAGTTCAGTTTGAATCTTTTTAGTCTTGGCATTAAGAGAACTAAGACATTTTGTTATTTATACCTCAATCTGTTCACCTCAACTCGTATGGGTGGGTTAAGCATACTTTGGTACAAGTCACTTAAGCTAAACAACACCATCAATTATAAAATAATACAACCTCTCTCTCCTTATCAATGTGATTTAGGGTGTATTTATATATATATATACACACACTAAAACACTAACTCCTAGCTATCATGGTAACACCTCATTTACCAATAAAATTCTCATTTTCTTATTCAATTAATCAACTAAATTATTATTAGGCTAAACACCTAATGTATTTCAAATACCCCAACATTATTTCTAATACCCCAAAATCGTTCAAAAACTAAGCTTAGTAGATATATTACTGTTTCTAAACAAAAGAAACTTTAAGTCCAAAATGAAGAACGAAGTTCATCTCAAAGAAGAAGAGTTTTTGGAATCTTGTTACATGTAAATCTATTGAAATTAGTTGCTGATTTATCAAGAATTAATCGTAAATTCAGTTTTTGATCTGATGCGTCACATCAAGTTGGCTATTAAGTGGTTTTTGTAACCATAATAGAGAGCCAATATAAGGGCACTATTAAGCGCAAATTTTTGTAAGGTCAGAGATAAGACCTTGGCCTCCACCTATCCAACTAATGAGTTCAAAAGAAAATAAAGAAATACAATATTTCACGATCTTGAGGCTGCCATAACAAAGGAATACCATCTCAGGATTTGCTGCAAAGATCAAATCTTCAAGTGGTTTTTGGAGTCATGAGCGGGGAGTTCATGTGACAAAATTCAGGGTAGAAAAGTCCATGGATTTGCAGTTGTATATAGTCACATCAGTAAGTACTACATCAAATAGCAGCAAATTTAAGATTAATGGTCCGTTTAGATACTGTTTATTTTGTTGAAAACTGAAAACATTGTAACAAAATAATTTTTAAATGTGTGAATAGTATCGTGTGATCTATTTTTAATGAAAAAGTTGCTAAAAAAAGAGATTTGTAGGTCCCATAATTAAATAGTACACGGGATCCACTGGTGTGTACTGTCCACCACTTATTTTGTTGGTGTGAACAGTGCATTGATAGACAAAGTAAAAAAAGAAACGTGGGTCTCAATAAAAAAATAAAAGAAAAAGGAAAAACGCAAACACAAACATCTGCCTTTTCATCCGTATCCAAACCCAGCTTAAGTCTTCTATAAAAACTTCCTTTCAATTTTAGTGGATTTGTTTCCTTGGGGTCAGTGGATAAACCTTTTTTTTCCCTTTAGTGACGCCATTGGGTTTTCATGTCTTAATCATATTGTCTTGTTATTTATTTTTCACAATTTATTGTTGTTGGCAATATTGTTCATATGATTTGATTAACCCTAAATTGATTTTAGTTTCATAATTGGTTAGTTAATCAACTTTGGCCTAATTCCTCATAAAATCAACATTAGAATCTAAATTTATACCAACAAAGTTGTAACCTTACCAAATAACTAAAATAGACTAACAAATAAGTTGAAAAAAATAGATTCGTTCTTTACTTATTAGAATGCCAAGAAAAATTTAATAAGACGTCAACATAGTTCAAAAAAATTATTTTGCACACATAAATGTGGGTCTTAAAAGTTAAAATTGTAGCACCTTTGAGTACTCTTAAGCAAACTATCTAAAAAATTATTAGATACTTTCAAAGTGCAATTAATTAAAGTGGTAATACAAAAAATTTAAATCTTAAAAGGTTACGTGAAAAAAAATTAAATTTTGCATCAAGTGGCTTTTTTCGTTAGGCATGGAGTTCTATCTATGTATCATAAATATAGGAAATCACATCATTTTTTTTTGGGGGGTGAGGGTGGTTTCCAATGACACTCATTTGGTTCATACCTATTTATGGAAAGTTGTACTAATAAAAATTGGCTCAAATCATTAAAAAATCATATGGTAAATCAAATACATCCCAAACATATAAATTGCAATTGACCAAAAAATGTTCCAAATAAATATATGGGACGTTGTAAATTAAAAATCCTTTTGCTGTCTATGCTTTCCCTTTTTAATGGAAATGACATCCATTTCAATCAATCAGCTTGTATACCAAGGCAAAGCATTATCTGTTTGGATAACATGAAAATTTCGGGTACCGTTAGAGAAGTTGATAAAATGACCTTTCTTGAAAAGAAATATATGATAAACAAAAGGATATATATATATATATATATATGGATACTTTGGGAAATTCCTGATAGAAATCAAGCAAGCAACTATAATATGTAGTCCCCAGACATGGTAGTTGTTAATTTATGACTTTCCTACTTCCCAGCAGGGTTGAACATTGAGTCTTCTACACGCCCAGCAAGCACTATTGTTCATGACTTACTCAGAGCCAATGAGATACATTGAGTCATGCTCACTCCTATTATATATATAATACACAGAGGAGAAATTTAAAACCAAAATGATATATCTCAACAACCACAAGTACTTGCTTCTGGTAGTTATAGCCTTTCTCTACTTGAAGAAAGTTTGAATGCACTTCACACACACACACAAAGGAAATAAAATAAAATGACATCTGTTATTTCTTGAGGTACACACTTTTCAAATGATCAACCATTTCATAAATTTCCATTGATATACATAAAAATGTTAAGCCGATGTCCATTGCATAGTATTAGTTTACGTGTGACATTGATGTATAAAAATTAACTCATTATTAACTTAGCTTATTCCTTCTTGTAATAGTAATAATAATAACAATAACAATAACAATAACAATAACAAATTCTTAATCCACTTCATATTTGGCCTAAGCTTATGCCCCCTACTAGCTAGAATAATGTTGTTTGAATTCCCTACTCCTAACTTAGAATGACATGATATATATACAGTATTTGTAACTCTGTTTTTTTAGGTATAATAGTATATTCTTACCAACTTTCGATAAATGCAAGTACATTTTCTGCAAAAATTTAATCCAAAAGCGCAAGCCCACTAATCCTGAATATATATTGGAAGTACAAGTTAAAATTAGTTAAATAAAAATTGATCACGGGTACAATTATAAACTGAATTTTTGAGGTTAAAAAAAAAAAGGTTTGACTAAGCTATATTGAAGAAAAAGTGAAACATTAAAAGTTGCAACTAAAAGATAGATTGGCTTCATTTACAAGATAAGCTCAAGCAAATGAAAATGAAATAATAACAAAGTTGATGTATATGAGGTTGGGAGTTGGGACTAGTTTATCCTTCGGTTAATGTAAACGTCAAGCTTCACACTAATTTATGGATAGGATATAAGTCACAACCGTGACCAGAAAAAACGTAAAAAGCAGTGATTCACTCACCAATCATCATCATCATTTTCAAGCCTACCTGACTCAGAATCTAACAATTGAAAGAGAACCATTAGGCAGATTCTTCTAAAATTCCCCTTACATCACTATCATAATTCACACCCTTTAATCATTACCATGTCATACATTTTCAAACTCTAATCCTCTCTTGACGTTTTCTTTCCTACACTGCTTATTACGCATTACATTTTTGTTGGTGTCACGTTTATAATATTTTTACAACAAATTTTAGATAATTAGTTATTATTGGTCATTCTAATTTAAATTTACTATTAAAATTACTTTTTTTATCTACCAATAAGCACTTGTAATAACCTGCTACTCATGATTTGTTGTGAAAATATTATAAATATACCATTTTTCAAGTTTATTACACACTGTATTACATACTGTTTTCATGACGCGAATGATTTTAGTCCATATCATTTTTCATGTTTATTACATTGCATTACATACTGTTTTCATGCCATGCATGATTTCAGTTATTAAAACACACACTATATGTAAGTAACATACTTTTCACCTTAAAAAACGTGGTCAATATGTATAAAATTATGAATAGTGTGTATGTAAAGAGTGTTCCTTAACAACTATTCATGAATATTTTCCCTTTATTTTATATATCCAAAAGAAAAGGAAAATTTTATTAACTTCACATTTATAAATTGGACCTTTGCTTTTCAATAAAGCTCCCTCCATATTCTTCCAAACCTTCAAACCAAGCAAACTGCCAATGTTTCTCTCATTCAGCAACTCTCTCATCTCTCTCTTCTCCTTCATCTTCATCTTCATCAGCTCGCCGCCATGCGTTCCCGCCAGAAAAACACCCGGTTTCCCTTTGAATAGTCATGTTACTTTACAAAGCTACAACAGCAAAAGCTTTCTTGACGCTTCAATAGGCAGCCAAGTAATCGGCATATCGGAAATCAAAAAACACTTGCATCGTTTCGGTTACTTCCATTTTCGAGACGATACTTTCACTGATAACGTTTTCGATGCCCGGTTCCAATCGGCTCTCACACTCTACCAAGAAAAACTCGGCCTCCCCATTACCGGTAAGCTCGATATCGCCACCGTGTCTCAAATTCTCACCCCGAGATGCGGCGTGCCCGATATCCACCACAACAAGCTGCATGGGACAAAACATTACGTGTATTTCCCGGGAAAACCTCGGTGGTCTCGCCAAATGCCGATGATGCTCACCTACGCGTTCTCGCCGGAGTACATGATCCACAACTTGACTATATCGGAGATAAGGGTCGCATTTAAACACGCATTTAGGAAATGGGCTTCGGTCATTCCCGTGAATTTCACTGAAACCGATGATTATGGCTTCGCCGACATAAAAATAGGGTTTTACAACGGCGATCACGGCGACGGAGAGCCATTCGATGGGGTTCTCGGGATTTTAGCACACTCATTTTCGCCTGAAAGTGGTAGGTTTCACCTTGATGCGGCGGAGACATGGGCCGTGGATTTTCAGAAGGAGAAATCGACGGTGGCGATAGATTTGGAATCGGTGGCGACCCATGAGATTGGCCATTTGTTAGGGTTGGGACATAGCTCGGTTAAAGAGGCTGTTATGTACCCTAGTTTAATGCCTAGGGATCAGAAGTTGGAATTGACAATGGATGATATAGAAGGAGTGCAAGCTTTGTATGGATCAAACCCTAATTTTAGGTTTAGTTCTATGTTGGAGTCTGATATTTCTACAAACAATAGTGTTGGTTTGAGAAATACTAGGTCATATAATGAGTGGGTTACTTTGTTTTTGATTCTTTGTTTGTGCATGTAATTTTGCATGAACACTGTTTTTGTTTTTTGTTTTTTTTTGGGGGTGTTGTGGAGGAAAATTCCTGTGGGGTAGGGAACAGGGTACAGAAGATAAGGACTAATATTGGGGCTCTTCAAGTTCAGATAGGAAACAAAGAGGTAGTCACAAAGCCCAAATCTATTGGGGTGCTTATAATGACTGCCCTTTAACTATAGCTTTGAAGTTTGAAATAGTTTTAGGGTTCATGATTTGATCAGAGTTCAATTCTGTGAGATTACAATATTCTTTCTTCAATTTGAATTCTTGCTTGCACACACTTTGTTAAGATTATAGAAAGAAAACAAAGTTAAATGAGAATTATCTTATTAATTTGTGCCAATTATTATTGTGTATGATACAGTTAATCAGCACCTTATATTTCATTTCTCTAGAGCATATGTGTAAAAATTTTATTAAGATTACAAGTCCAAAACAAAATTACTTGGTTTACTGCTAAAACATAATTATTTATTTCTTTAAGAATAGTAGATTACAGGTGGATAACAAAATTAATTGTTTTAAGAATAAAATTAAGTATAATTTTTTATTACACTTGAACAACTGTATCTAAGTTTTATTCGTATTTTATTGATTGACCAATTTGGTTTGATAGGATCTTGTGATTCATTACTTACCGTTAAATTAGTTAATTAGAGTTTAAAATCTGCCCTGACTATTGAAAGACGGCATCAATAAAATCATAAATATGTAAGCAACCAATCTGAAACAACAATTAAGGTCTCCTTTTCTATCCAATTTTGGAATTTTAACATTATGCTATGACAGACTTTGGTTGCTTAATCAAAACCTTTAGGCACAACCGTGTGGTTTTCTAGACTAGAAACTTTGGATTTGTTAATCACCTTTTCTGTATTGGGTTGGGTGTGGACTGTGGAGGAAACGAAAGCTACTGGTTAGCTTTTAGAAGCTAATTAATGACTATGTTAACAAAGAAACTCGAAATCCAACAACAATGTGAAAACTTTATCATTTCGTGTCTTTATTACTAGAACTGACTCAACAAATCAGAGACCATTTACCGGTAACAAAGAGCAAATGGCACGTCACCATCAAGTTGGGTGATATGATATTATGTGGCACACCAACTGGGTTTGTTGTGTACCCAATTCACACTGTAGAAGAGTTTCCTCTTAAACTGATTTTATTAGCCTCATTTGAATACAAATTATAAATAAAAATTATTTTGCTATTCAATTTATTTTTATTACTATTTATAAATTTTATTGAATTTTTTGATACTATTCATAGGTTTATTGTACTATTTTAATTAATTTTTATTTTTATTTATAATACTTTTAATAATAAATTTTCAGTTTCAATAAAATAAGCGGTATCCAAATAGACTCTTAGTGTGAAAAAAATTAACAGAGAAGGACTTTCAGATGATAAATAGTTAATGTAAGTGTCAAAAGCCTAATTAGAGCATTTTTAGCAAATTCATCAAATTTTTGTACTGTTTAGAGAATGAACAGTGACTTTTACCTTTATCTACTAACTTTTTCAAATATACTTTCTAACAGATTCTCTATCTCATTTAAATATTATTTCTTTACTCATTATTTTTTTTAACAACTACACATCTTCCAACATTTTTTTATTCAACACCTAATTATTATAATAGAAAAAAAAACATTTGAAGAATGAACAGTAGCCCATCAGACTTGATGAGCTACTGTTCATGAGAAAAAAAAAAAAGGTATAAAGAATCTATTGGAGTAGCTTTTTTTTTTTGGTTTCATTCTCTATTATAGAGAATATTTTGCTTTTACATAGACCATTGGAGATGCTCTTAGTGTTTTCATTCTTCAATCTTCATCAGTAACACCACCAAAACAAAAAAAAAAAAAAAAAAAAAAAATTAAGATTATAGTTTTGTTACAATTTTCTAGCAAACTGTGATTAATGGAGAAAATTGTTAGTCTATGTGAAAGTAACAAATAACGAATTACCGTTTGCTACATAGAATAGTTGTGACAAAAATTGTGACATTTTATATGGTACTTTCACCAAAATTATCAAAACCTAATTAATCTACTGCTATTTTTTTTTTTTTTTTTACTTGGTCAACAGTGATTAAGATAAAGAACCAAGTCATGGGGAGAAGCAAACAGTTAAAATGAAAAACAATGTGACAGTTGACCAAGTGGAGGTTAGGGGGGTTGAAGGTAATCTTCTATCTATACTATTGTTTAAGAAATTTTCCTTATTTGGGATCCTCAATTTTGACGTCAAAAATATCTTTAAATTTACTAGTTTGTAAAACTTAAATAATATGGTTAAATATGTATAATTACTGATTTTTAAAAACTCCTATATGTTAGCTAAATTTTTAAAAAAAAAATGCAGTTTTTTCTAACCACATTTTTCCCACCTCCACATTTCTCAAACACATTAGTAGTCAAGTATAATTAAAAAAAAAAAAATCCCCCGTTTAGGTTTTATTTTTAAAACTCATCCAAAATTTTTGGGATTAATTTTTAAAAAACTTCTCCAAACTTCATTATTTTTTCTTTACAAAAAAAAACCTGAACTAATTTTTTTCTCTTACCAAATTTTTTGGCTTTAATTTTTTAAATACTTATCCAAGCTTCATTATCTTCTTCTTCTTCTTCTTCTTTTTTTTTTTTTTTTTAATCTGAACTATTTTTTTTTCTCTTACCAAAATTTTCAGGTTTAATTTTTTTTAAAACTTATCCAAGCTTCATTATGTTTTCTTTTAAAAAAAAAAAAAATCTTAACGTTTTTTACTACTTTTCCACTAACCCACAATCCTGCGTGTTTTTTTAAATTTTTTTTTAAAGAACCTCACGTTTCCTTTTGGTTTGTTCAAAATTCAAATAATGCTAATGCTCTATTTGAACTCAATTGACTTCTTTAATTATGTGCCATGCGTTTTGGGGGAAAAAAAACCTATACATCCTTAACCATAGAGATATATATGCTAAAAATTCTCATAAATATTCCTATAAATATTAGGATAGAAAAAAATATGTGTTTCCACCACCTCAAACTTCCCCCTCAAAAGAGTAGCGACATACTCAATGCTCTCAAATGCCTCAAATTTTCTCACAGGGAAAAATGGAGAAGAAAGCGTGAAAGGTTTCAAGAAAAAATTACTCAAGAAAGTAGAAGATTATCTCCTAAAATTTTTGTTTCTTTTGATTTAGTAATTATTGTATTTTTTTGCATTTAATTAAAAATTTGAATTTTATTCAATGTTTTTGGCATCTTCCTATAGATCCATAATTGGAGTGCCAAATATTTGTACATAGATTTCAAGTTTCCCCTTATGGAATCATATCAATTTGTTTGTTTGTTTGTTTTGGGTTGAATTTGTTTTAGCTATTTTTTTTTTTTTGGGATGAATTTGTTTTGGCTATTGTTATATAACGCTTGCATATGATTTTGTAGTACTATGTTAATGACATCAATACAGATGAGGTGCAAATACAAGAGAGTGGCAGTGGAAACTCAAGAAAGTGGGATTTCTAGCATGTAGTTCCACTTTAATTTTTGTACCAAATGTTTAAACAAACATATTTTTTTGTATGAACTGTCCCATTAGTTTCAAAGTGTTACAATATATTATGCTTCGTATCGAGTGTTTGGAGATTTCAATTCCATTTTAGATTTTGTGTCAAGTATTACTTTATTTTATAATTACTATAACATGAATGGAGTATTACTTTAATTTTTGTACCCAGTATTTTTGCATCAAATATTTCAATAGATTTCATAGTGTTACAATATATTTTAATTCTTTTATGGAGTGTTTCAATAGATTTTAGGTGCATTATAGTTTTTGTGTGAAGTATTATTTTATTTTAAAATTTCTTTAAATTCATTTAAAATTAGTTCAAGTCCATTTATGAAATTAAAAGAAAATATTACAATCTTAAAAAAAAAATCATATTTATTAGATTTGCATGACTTAATTACTTTTATTTGATAATGAATAAGACAAAGTTAGCAAAAGTCAAATAATTCAAAAATTAAGAAGTACGTACGGGTATATAAAAATTGGTCAAAATAAATATTATTATTATTTTCTTTACATTGGCCTATAGATAAAAAATAAGAAGTAGATTAGAAATGGCCTATAAAGAAATTGAAGTTGCAAAAGAAAACAGTGGTGCATATGTTCTATCATATGTCTCATTAATAAATAAATAAATAAAAATTTAAGTGTAGAACTTTTTTGTCAAATGGCCTAGAAAGATCAATATTGCCTCGATTCAACAAAATGCATATACTTGGAGGGGAATTGTTCTGCTCACATTTTTGGTCACTAGAAGCATTCTTAGTATATTAATACTAGCCTCTAAGCATGCGTGCATGCTTAGAGACTCTTCTTTTTTTGGGAAAAAATTTATAATTTGCATAAATTATAATTTGGATTACTACATTTTCCAATCACAAAAAAAAAAAAAAAAAAAAAAAATCTAGGGGTGTGATGAGTATTATGTGTTTGAAGGTGAAATACATTTTCATCACACCCTTAGATTTTTTTATGATTGAAAAATGTAATAATTCCAAATTATAATAAAAGTAAATTATTAATTTTTTCTTTAAAAAAGAAAAAAGAAAAGAAAAAAGAAGAGCCTCTGAGCACGCGCATAAGCGTGTGCTTAGAGGCTAGTTCTTTGTTAAGTAACTTCGTTGTCAATATATAATAATATTGTGAAATGTTAAAAAAATTAAGAAAATATAATTTTTATTTTATTTTTATTTTTAGATATAAATTTTGATAATTATGGTATTATATATTTATTATAATTGTATTTGTATATAGAACTATTATTATATCATTTAAAGAAAATATGATTTAATAAGATTTACACAAATGGTTTAAATATAAAATAATAGAACTTATGCTCAATAAAGTAAATATTTTACTACAATAATAACTTTTGTGAAATTGTAAGACTTCCAGAACTTATCTAACAAAATATTAGGAGAAACTAAACCCCAAGTGCCTTGCAACTAACTGGTTGGAAGATATTCTAGCGTTTACAATGGAAACATCCAGACTTTAAAGCCTCTTACCCTAATTATTTTTATCAAAAAAATTTATTCATTTATATATATATATATATAATATAAATTATAGATTATAGACATATTAAGAGGAATGTGTGTGTGTGTGGGGGGGGGGGGGGTGGTAGGTTCACGTTATACCCAGTGTAATTCTAGCACTATATTACACCACTCAATAATTTTTTATTGGACATGAATTTTAACAAATTAACCATTAGATTATGTTTTCTTCTTATACTCTATATACTTGTAAAATTTTAAGAAGAACTAAAATCAATAACTATGTCATTAATCAAATGTTTAAATTTCAATTTTTTTTTTACACTAAAAATTGTGCATAAAAAATGAGTTTCTAGATCAAATTGTAGATAGCATCTAAATGACACGAAACTTGGTATGCATGTTAAGAGTATAGAGAGAACATGTAATCCAATAGAGAAAATTTTGAAATATTAATCTAATAAAAAATTATTAGATAGTATAACATTATTTAATTAGTCCATGTGTAACTTAAACTTCTCTCTCTCTTAAAACAATAATGACATCAACCTTAATTGTGGGAAGCTCTAAGAGTATTTTAGTAATTTGAGAAATGTGTAAATGCACTTTTAGTCTCTATATTTTATTTTATTTTATTTTCCATTTTGGTCTCTACATTTTAATTTTACCACTTTTAGTCCCTAAACCAATTAACGTGTATTATTTTCGTCCTTTCCGTCAATCAACAGACGGAAATAACTGAGGTAGCGGCTGGAGCAATTAAAATATTATAAAAAATGCCAAATCACCGATGACACATCAGCATATAAATTTAAAAATCAATTTATTAATTTTAACTAAATAAAAAAAAATAAAAACATAATTAAAAACCAAAATTCACATGAATTAAGATCTAAAAGTGCATTTAACAAGAACACCAACCCAAAAATTTTAAAACCCAAAAAATTAACATAAGATCCAAAGCTGAACACTATTCTGGGTTTGGGTATTTGCTTAAAGTCAAAAGCAACTCCGGCAGCAGAGCAATGGGTCCTCCAACAACAACAATAGCAGCAATAATCTCAACCAACTCGCTCCGGCGACGCGTGAACTCTATGCGAAGATGGTGGAGTCGTTGAAGAAGTTATTGGTTTTGGAGCTTTCATCGTGGTCTGGGGACGTGGAAACGATGGTGGCATTGGCGAACAGGGCTTTCGAAACCTTGGATTGGCTTCAACCAGACTGCACTGAATTCTATGACGCCGTTAGGGCTCTCCTCTCTCGGTGCGCTCAACTCTCATCCTTAGAGACCGTGCTCCCAACCCACCAAAACGAAGAAGAATCCAACGTCGGCAATTTTCAAGCTCGGTCGAAAGAAGCGCTAGAAGTGCTAGCTAGATTCGAAGCTGAGTATAAGAAACCCAGAACAAATACCCAAACCCAGAAAATCAAATACCCAAACCCAAAAATGAAACTAGAAAAAAAAAAAAAAATCAATGAGCGAGTTTTGATTCAATGAGTTGAGTTTGGCTGGGTTTTTCTGGGTTTGTGTGTTTGTTTGATTCAATGAGCCAAGTTGGCCAGGTTGGTTGATTTTGTTGTTGATTGTTTGAAATAAACTGGGTTTTGTTTGAGTTTTTGGGTTTTTGAGTGTTTGAGATTTTTGAGTTTTCTTTGATTTTATGATTTTGGCTATGAATCTTTTGGGGAAGAACGAGAAAAACTGATGGATTTTCAGCATGGGTCTTTCAGCATTGGTCTTTGTTGTCTTCTCAAATTTTATTGCATTATTGATTTGATTTTAAGTGGGAAAGGAAGTTGATTCAATGGGTTTAATTTTGAATTCATGTTCTTGGGTTTGATTTTCTGGGTTTGTGTTCTTGTGTTCATAGGCATTTGATTTTATTGTTTTTAATTCTATTTTTTTTATTTAGTTAAAATTGACAAATAATTTTTTTTAAAAAAATAGATGCTGATGTGGCATTTTTATAATATTTTAATTTCTCTGGCTGCCACCTCAACTATTTCTATCGGTTGACTGACGGAAAGGACAAAAATAACACGCGTTAATTGGTTTAGAGACTAAAAGTGGTAAAATTAAAGGGACCAAAATAGAAAAAGTCAAAATATAGGGACTAAAGTGCATTTACGCCTTTGAGAAAATAATGGGAATTGTACTCAAAGGATTTGGTCATCAATAAAATTAACCCTTATGTTAGGGTCATATTTTATTGTAATTGGCTAATCCTTTGACAAAATGTACTTTACTTGTAATTGGGTAGATCTAAGCTGGGTTTAGTACTTTAAAAAACATGTTGTTCAAGTCAATTATTATAGACATGAAAATTGATCCTAGAAACAAGTGAAGAAAAACTGTTCATTAAGTCTCGACAGATAGCTCGACAAAAGCATGTTGAGACTTAATGTGAAACTCGATAGATAGCTCAACAGCAGCTCAATTTATCAAGAATTACGATTTCAAAATTTCCAGATCTGAAATTCAGCCCATGCTTGTGTAATTGTTTAGGGTTCTTTTCTCACAACTCTAGACATATATAAGGCTTATTTTAAAAGTCGTCACACACAGATTCAGAGACCAAGAGACTTATTTTCTTTGTGAGAAGTTACTGCGTTTGTATGCCATAGAGTTCTGTAACTAAGTGCTTCCTAATTTTCATTGTTAATGAAGTGAAGAACTTTGCAGCCAACACCATCTATTCAAGTTGCTCAAGTTAGTCACGTAGTAGGATTTGTGCAAAGGTTAGTCACAAATTGGAGGTTTGTGCATCAAGGGAAAGAAGGCTATTACAAGATCAAGTTCAATTGGGTATTAAAGCAAAGGTTCAACTGTAAGTTGGTATTTTGGGCTAAGCTAGGGTAGTTGGTAAGATTCTTTATACTTGTAACTGTTTGATAGTTGATTAGTGGATTCTTAAGAGTGGTGACCTTAAAATCACCCGGTGGGGTTTTTGTCTAGCGAGGTTTTCTCCATTTTTCAACAAATTACCATATCTCATTTAATTTCCGTTGCACTTAGTATTTTTGGTGATTTGTTGACACTTTCACAATTTGCATGCAATTGAACTTAATTAATTAACTTGGGTAATTAAATAAATAACCGGAGTCAAGCTATCTTAACCAAACACCTTAGCAAAACCCTTTCGATCATTCCATTTTCTTGAATTGTTCTTGAAGAATTCAGTCTTACCTACTTAGAGTAATAACACAATTTTAATGGTGTTAATCTCTTCATCATTTCTTGTGAAAGAGATTGGTTTTGTTTTACAATATTATGAGTTATCAAAATTTATTTTGAAATCTTGTGACCCTAGCTAATTAGCAATACTTAATTGTAAGCTACTTAACATAAAACCACTCATGCTTATTAAAGGCCACTATAGCTAGACAACACTTGCTAGGGATGAATAGACATGAAATTAAATTGTGTTTATTTCAAAGGTGTCAAATCATTCAATTATATATAAGACATGAGTGTTAAAGCCCTAAAGATCATTATGAAATTAGCTTAAACATAAGATTTTTTTTTTTTTTTTTGAAGTAGGAGCAGATAAATAGACATGAAATTTGTGAGAAAACTTTTGCTAGGGATGACAGTATTTGTTATCCTTATTCTCATTGAAGTGCAGGCTACTGACACGAACTCTACTACTTTTCATCATTCTTTACTTCTAATATCACTTCATTGTTGGGTTTTTTGTATCTCATACAAAAACACACGCAGCGGAAGCAACAAAAACACGGATCTACTTCAATCATGAAAGATAAACATGTAACCATGAATTCTAGAATCAAAGAATAGAAAGTGTACCTTGATGCAGTGGATTTCAAAACTAAACTTGAGAATACCTTCAATCTTCATCTCAATTCCACGTGGTGCCCAAGATGTGTGGTCTCTCAATCAGTCTTTTGTACATAGATTCCCAAAGAAAAATCCTTCTCCTTCTCCTTGTGGAGAAAAACTGATTTCTTTTTCTTTTCATCTTACGTACGTTAAAACCATTCTCATAGTTTCTTTATTTAATAACACTTATTAAATAATGACTGATTTCTAATTGGGTTAGCCTTTTGGGCCTACCCAATTGGGCTTTAGTTTGTGGCTTGAGATGGGACCAAAGGGACCAATAAGACACTAGCTCCAATAGGCCTTGGGCTTTTCCGTCAACTCTTGACAAGTCCAAAGTTACCATTAATTATATTCAATACCACTATAAGAATATAATTGCACTCTAGGCCTTATCTAT
This sequence comes from Quercus suber, assembly GCF_002906115.3. Taxonomy (NCBI): domain Eukaryota; kingdom Viridiplantae; phylum Streptophyta; class Magnoliopsida; order Fagales; family Fagaceae; genus Quercus; species Quercus suber. Next base: position 192,919 of record NW_027070188.1, read on the forward strand.
AAATTCTTTCCCAAGACTTTATTATACATTCAACCCCTTCATTAAAATATTCGTAGTAATACAAAGTCATTAATATTGACTGCTACTTTGAAGGTTACTACATCTTAATCCTTGAGTACCCGGTTTAATCCTTTATGTTATTCATCATATATTTATGAAATCCAATTCCATAAATATATACTTTAGTAACTCTTTACTAAAGTGGTTGGGCCCAACACTCTGAATAACCAAACCCATTAAACTTATCTCAAGAGAATATTTTATATCTCCGTTAAGAGATTATGAATTCCATCTTGAGAATACATGTCCCATCAACACTAAATGCGGCTGCCCAACATACTGAGGTTTTGACCATAACTTATAGATCTCACTCCTGATATATCAAAGCAACCTACATCTCATGATCAGGTCCATTATTCTCTCAGGATTTAGAGTTGATGTAAATAGAAGTCGTGAGCTTTATTATTCATTTGACAGTCATTAGGAGAATAATAAATCTCACAGCGGTCCAGTTCAATATGTCTTAACTCTTAAAACATATCAACATACCAACTAGAAGTCTCCACTTCCATGATCAAGACAAATCATCTTAGTTGATATGTTATAGTCTTCGCAGATGAAATGCCCAATTTCATCACCGACTACGAACTAAAATTCTGAGTTTACAAAGAACTTGTGATTTATATCTTTCTGTGACTTTTCACATAAATCACATACTATGCATCTCATGGACTAAGATAATGTCCCATTAGTTCATAAATGGTCTCATGCAATTAAACAACTTAATTATTCATGACATGCCAATAAATTGGATTTTAGGGCACAAACCCTAACATTCATCATTCCTCAAAACTTGATAGAGTTAATCACCATTTTCATTATTGCATTAAAGGTCCACTTAGTACTTGTCAAAAAAAAAAAAAAAAAAAAAAAACACGGGAAACATTTCGGATTGTGTTGTACGTGTTTTTGATAATTGTATCAACAACTAGTTAAATGTAGACGACTTGAATTATCGTGCTGCTAAAAAATATCATCGTAGTTGTGAGCAAAGGAATCAAGAAGCTATCTTTCTTTTGGGACATTGCTTAGAACGATGTTACAATAGCCATCCCAAGAGAGACTTTTAGATTGGTTCTCTCTCTCTCTCTCTCTCTCTCTCTCTCTCTCTCTCTCTCTCATGAATGTATATATATGTTCTTAAACCCATGAGTAACCAATATTGTGAGCACACCGACATGCACACGAAGTTCTACCCCCTAAGAGCCTTAGCCGAATGGATTAGAGGTAGAGATTTGGGGGTCACCACCTGGTTTAGGCTAGGAACCAAATTGGGAATATTGGGCATTTTACATAGGTCTATGTACTAGACATTGGGTTTAGAGTTAGGGTACAACTTAAGAAGATGTTAGGTACCCTTGACCATCTGGCTTATGGGTTAGCCTTCATTATGTGTTGATAGACCATATTAGTTAAAGAGTTTATTAAGTAAGCCATAATCCTTAAACTTAAACATACATTATGCACTAAATTAAATAAAACACAAAACAAGTCAAATATCACAATCAACAAAAAAGGAAACACATTAAAACACAAATCAATTAGATATTATTAAAAAGGAAAGTAGACAATTAAATAAACACATAAGGAAAAAAAAAATCTCAAGTTAAACCTAACATGGCAAAAAATACTAAATAAAACATGGAAAACAATCTATCATAATTAATTAACTTAAATCAGATAATTCAAAGTCAGCACAATCCAAAACATGTGGAAAATAATTAATTAAATCAAATCAAGGTGTTTTACCCAAATCTGGGTTCGGAGTGTGTATACAGGGTCGAAACCTTTCACACACAGTGCATCCTTAGCACAAAAATTGGAAAAATCACAATTTTGGTTATATCAATTGAAAATCATACACATAAAATGAAAACCACAGCACAGAAAACTAAGAACTAAATATTACTATCACAAGATCATATTAACATTATCAAATAAAGATCAAAGTCATCAAACGAAAACATGTGAATAGTAATACATATTATAAAATATATACTTGACATTTAGAGGCATAAACAATAGAAAATACAAAAGAAATACCAAAATTAAATCATATGTTTAGATTAATATACATTAAGAAAACACCATAATCATCATAGAAATCAAATATGAATATTCAAATAAACTTAATCAAACAAACTAGTTAATATTCTTCAACGGAAGGAAAAGTCATGGAAGAAGACTTACCTTGCTTGAAGATTAAAGATTTGAGTTTATTTAACCAACTCATCAATGCCTACAACATAGAAATTAAATTGAGAAAACAAAAAAAAAAAAAATTGAAGACACAATAGAACTTAGTTAATCACAACTCAAGAACAAATTGTTTTGAAAAAGTTTGAAAACGAAATGGAAAACTAGTTTCTGCCTTAGTAAAACTACTAGAAATAGGTTTTTGAATACATTAAAAACATGAAAATGTGATGTGTGTGAGATTAGAAGAGAGAAGTAGAGTTTTAGAAAGATTGAGGTACTCTCTCTAGCTAGGTTTTTAAATGGAGGCATAATGTACATGAGTAAACTATGGTTTTCAGGACATTTCAGAAGGTTTTGGATGGCTTAAGGGTCTGAAGGGTGGCTCTACCCGAAGATTGAAGATTTGAGGCTCTAAATATGGAAATTTAGTGTTTTGGAAGTGAGGGTGCGCACGCAACCTCAAGAGTGTGCGCACGTAGCCCTAAAGGTGTTTCACAGCATTGATGGCCTGACTTCAAACGGCTATAACTCATTCATTTTAAATCCAAATTGGGAAAATTCTTTGTTCAAATTGAAACCTAAGATGTCTAGTTTCCAACGCTACTATCAAAAACTTTTTGTGGTTCAAAAGTTATAGCCAAAATAATGAGCAAATGTCATTTTTCAGTATTGTTTTCAAAGCAATTTAAGTACTTTTAAGTTGTGATTACCTCCAAACTATTGAGAATACTTTAATTATCCTTAGTTGACATATGCCAAGCTCCTCATTAGGGCCGAGGACTAAAAGATATTAACGGGTACAAATTGAAGTGTCTACAAGTATCTTTTTATAGGTCCAATAATTTAGATTAAACTCATCCATCACATGAACCTAAAATTAGTCGTTACCCTAATGAATTATGACATTATATAGATTGAATAATTCTTTTCTGCATTTGTCATTCATCTACTAGCTTCCTCTTCTTGTGTTTCTTCCTATGTTCTCAAGTTGGTTGAATAACTCATTTAGCTTTATTGATAGTTCAATTATTAATTAGGATTGACGAAATCGTGGGTGCGCAATTTCATGAGCTAGATTTTCATCAAAGAGCAAGTAAATGTTTGGAGGGTGACTGTACGGGAACTGTTACCCCTTTCTACGTAAGCAATTAGAAGAAGTAAGGATGCACAATTGCGAGACTACATCCACTTCAAGCTCCAGAAACTCATTTCCAAATATGACTCCAAGAAGAACCACAATAAGGCCACTTGTAATTTTCTTTTATTTGAGAACAATTCCATTGGAAGGTGTTAAAAGATATTTACACTGAAGTTTAGAAATTTTAATTTCTATTTCAATCTATACGTTTAGTCTTTCTCTTTGTCAACTAGTTCTCTATATCTCACCTTTGTATACAATAGAATAATTGAAATAATTATTGTATCGAACAAGATGTTATCTTATTTGGCAACAAAATTAATAAAAAATATGTTGGATTTTTTTGCATCAACATGAAAATATGTAATATAATATGCGTAAATGTTATATATGCTTTTTGAGTTAATGAAAATGTTGACACAAAAAAAGATATTAGTTGCCGCCAGAATAATTTATTTTGTATGTCAACTTAAAAGGTTGACGTGAAGATTTTAGGCATCACGATTTACTGCATCACTATGTAGCAACTAATTGGTTGACGTAAAAAATGGGTTTCTACACCAAATAGTAGATAACATCTGAATGACATGAAACTTGGTATGTGTAAAGTTGTGATTTACAACTGTGTTTTTGTTGGCTTTAATTCCATGTCAAATTTGATTGTATTTTTGTTCAATCATTTTGTTAGGTTCTAAAATTTTAAAACAATTGGCAAATTGTGAACACAAACTTGTCTAGATATAGATCTTAGGGTCTATAGGTATTATTAGACAACGCTCAAGGTGATACAAGTCAAAATCCAAGAACAAGCAAGTTGCAGAAAAGAGAATTTGAAATTTTCCTGGTTCGATCGATCGAAGAACAGGCCCAATAGATCGAAATACAAGTTTGCAGAATTTTAAGTTCAGCCCAATAGCAGTTCAAGCCCAAAAAAGATTAGAGTTTTAGTTCTACTTCTTCAGCATATAAAGGAAACCCTATGAACATTTTATTATGACTTTGAAGGTGCTTTTGTGAGATGTAAAAGGTTTTGTGCCTTCCTCTATCAAAGTCACTACCAGATATCACTCTCATATCTTTAGAATCGGTAGATCTGAAGTTGCTACATGAAGATCAACAATAGATGATGATCTAAACCTTCAAGTGTGGTCTTGGAGTCACAAACATGAGAGTTTGTGTTTTTTATCACAAGTGTGGGTGCTTGTTTTGCAAAGGCTTAATAGAGAAGGAGTCTGTGGATTCGGAGCTTGCATGTGGTTGTGTTAGTAAGTTCTACATGTGGTAGTAATAGAATGTTAATGGTATAAATCTTATTGTAAACTTCGATTCTCTATAGTGGTTTTGTTTTTTACCTTGAGGATAGCTAGGTTAAATTCTCCCCAGATTTTTTACTGGTTTGGTTTTCCTGAGTCATTATATCGTTGTGTTATTTATTTTTTTGTTGCTTTGCATGATATGATTGTTTTGTTTTAACGTAGATCTGAATAATAAACCTAAGTATTCACTTGGTTAATTAATTAGGTTAAACAATATAGTTTACATGGATCTAAAACCTAACACATTTCCTTGTATGTTTGTGGAATATAATGTAAGAGTTGAGTGTGAGAGTTTGGTGAAGAATTGTGAAGACAGTGAAGTTTGCGACTTGCTAGCGACTGGCTTGCATGTGGATGGCCCGCGAAAAGCCACGTGAGAAGTTGAAAGGACTTATGCCAGGTTGGTTTTCGTGAGTCACTTCGCGACTAGGCCAAGTTGCGAGTGACTCGTGAAACTCTTTGTCTGGAACTTTTTACAGAGTGCTTTTCTCATTTCTTTACCAACACTATATAAGCCCACATTACCTATGAAACTGTAAGGAGATTTTCAGAGAGAAAACAATAGCAAAACACTTAAGAGTTAAAGATTGTAAACCCATAATCATCTACACAATTTCTCTTAATTTTCCTCTATTCCTACCTCTTCAATTACTAATCTTTGAAAGGTTCTTAGCCCAAACACTTACCTCACCCAATCTGAGTGTTGAGAGAAGTTGTGGTGCGTGTGGGAAGCATTGGAAGAAGCCATTGATTGGCGTATGCAATTTGGAGCTAATTGCGGGATTCAGATAACTAGTGAAGACATAACTCGATGAAGTCCATTAGTAGCTAGAACTTGGAAGGTTCAAGTACATTGGGTAGATTAGGCTTGGAGGGTCTTTTTGATATCCTTGTACTCCAACTTTATTCATTAGTGGATCAATTCAACTTGGAGGGTCGCGAAAAGGTTTTTCACTGAGTACTTCAGTTTCCTCTTCGATAACACGTCTCGGTGTTATCTTGTATTTGCATCTCTCTTCCCTTTCTCTTCAAGCTTTACATTTATTGTTTATTGTATATGCTTATGCCTTAGAGAGTTGCTCCTGTTTCATTGTGTAACACTTACTCTTATTCTGCACTTAGTTAAATAGGGTAAAAGCAATTTAGCCATAAGTTTTAATTTGGGGGTTTAAACAAGCAATAATGTTTTCACGCTATTTGAGCTTTCAGTATACATGTTAAAAATATAGAGAACATGTAATCCGATGGAGAAAATTTTGAAATATTAATCTTGTGTGGACATAGGGTCGGTGCCCTGTAGTGACCCATAAATATTGGGCTGGGCCTAACCCAGTAACATAGAATGGATCGGGGCTAATCGAAGGGGTAGAAGTCAATACTTACACTGACCCCCCGAGCATTGCTAGTGCATTGGGAGAATTTGCTGTTGAGCCCCATTCGAAGTCAAGTGAAAGTTTCAAGAGAATCCCTAAAAGGGACTAGTTTACTAGGGATTCTGGGCAGAGATGGGGACCATGTGAGAAAAAGGTAGAAAGGTAATCATTAAGACCCTACTAAGGGGATACTATAAAAGGGAAGGTAGGATAAAGGAGAGGGGGATGGCAAAAATTAAGGTGTGAGAGACAGGAGAGAAGGTGAGAAGGGTGTTGGGTTAAGATAGATTGACCCCGGTTAATTAATTCAATTACCCAAGTTGATTAATTAGATTCAATTGCATGCAAATTGTGGAAGCACCAACAAATCACCAAAAATATTAAATGCAGTGGAAAATAAATTTGACTCTGTGATTTGTTGACAAATGGGGAAAACCTCACAAGACAAAGACCCTATCGGATGATTTTAAGGTCACCACTTCCAAAAATCTACTAATCAACAATCAAGCGGTTACAAGTATAACGAATCTTACCAACTACCCTTGGCCTATCCTGAAATACCAACCTACAGTTGAACTTTTGCTCCAATACCCAATTGGACTTGATCTTGTAGTAGCCTTCTTTCCCTTGATGCACAAACCTCCAATTTGTGACTAACTCTTTGCATAGATTCCAAGTACATGACTAACTCCAGCAATTTGAACAGATGTTGTTGGCTGTAAAGTTCTTCACTTCATCAGCAATGAAGATCTGGAAGCACTCAGTTACAAAACCCAATGGCGTATAAACGCAATAGCTTCACACAAAGAATATAAGCCTTTTATATGTCTAGGGTTGTGAGAAAAGAAGCCTTATACAAATATACAAGACTGGGCCGAATTGCAGATCTGAAAATTCTAAAATTGTAATTCTTGATAAATTGAGCTGCTGTCGGGCTATCTATCAAGCTTCACATTAAGCCTCGATAGCAGACATTTGTCGAGCTATCTGTTGAGACTTAATGAAAAGCTTTTCTTTACTTGTTTCTTGGACCAATCTTCATGTCTTTAATACTTGACTTGAACAATATGTTTCTTGAAGTACAATACCCATATTAGATTTACCCAATTACAAGTAAATGACATTTTGTCAAAGGATTAGTCAATTACAACAAAATATGACCCTAATAAAGGGGAACACACTAGGAAAGGGAGAGCAATACAAAGGGAAAGTTCTGGTATTTTATGGTTGAGCTGTCAAGGCAGCATTTGAGGTTTACCATAATAGGACTTCAGTCATCCCCACCAACAAATAAATTAGGAGCCCAATCCCTATCAAGCGAACAATGTTGGGTTTGGGTACCACAAATCTAATAAAAAATTATTAAGTGATGTAGCATTACTTAAAGTCCGTGTGTAAATTAAACCTCTCTCTTTCTCTTAAAACAATAATGACATCAACCTTAATTGTGGGAAGCTCTAAGGGTATTTTAGTAATTTGAGAAAAATAATGGATTTGGCCTTAATTAAAATTGACCCTTCCTCCTATTCAATGGCAAAACCCTTTGGATCATTCCAGTTTCTCGAATTGTCCTCGAAGGATTCAGCCTTACATACTTAGAGTAATAACACAATTTTAATGGTGTTAATCTATTAATCATTTCTTGTGAAAGAGATTGGTCTGTGTTTTACTATATTATGAGTTATCAAAATTCAAAATTTTTCAATCCAATGTATGATTTTCTTTCATTTGAAAATAAAAAGAATTTTCTTAAAATCATCTTGAAGACATATGATTTGGTAATACACACTTTGCACTTACTGTTTTATTTTCACATGCTCAAGGAAAACAACAACTTGTGCATGATTAATGATTTTAAATCCTCTTCATTGGAAAATGCTTCCCTACTTTCGAGAGGAAAATATTTATCTTTGAAATTTTCATTGGAAAAATCTTAACCTCTTTCACAATGAATAAAATTTTTTCTAAACTTCTCATTAGAAAAATTTACATCTCTTTCAAAATGAATTTGTAGTCCCCATTTTTAAGATTCCATTTATAAGTAAACAAATTCATTTTGAAATTACCATTTTGAAATAAATTAGTTTATTTTCAAAGCAAAATAATAATAATAATAATAATAATAATCATTTTGAATATCTCATTTTGGAAAATTTGATTTGTTTTTTCAAAGTGAAGAACAGTCAAGCCTGAGCCTTAGCAAGCCTAGTACCAGTGACGAGCCCAAAGACAAAGATAAGCCCAGAAATGATCAAACGCACCTTATCACTTAAAGTTACTCTGTCTACAGTCACACCAAAATGCATCGTTTTATGTTTCAGTTATTAGCTTTAATTCTCACGTGTATCAGGTGGTTAGTTTTGTTAAGTTTGTTATAACAGACTCCACCTTTCTCGCTAAGCTCTCTCCCTCTCTCTGTGATTATATAAACAGAGTTAGACTTAATGAAGTATTAGCTAGCCATTTTATGCAATACAAAACTCTCTCTATTTAGCTTTTCTTTCATGGTATCAGAGTTCTGCTTCCATGGCGTCTGCGAATGCAAATCCTTCTTCAAGCTTATCATCTACTTCTACCACTCCACCTACAATGGCTAACTCTATCACTCATATCAATCCCTCACTTCTTTTACTCTCAAATATGTCATCTATGATGACTGTTAAGCTTGAGTACTCCAATTACATTGTCTGGAAGCATCAGATTGAGGTAATCTTAGAGACTTACTCTATGATTGGTGCGATAAATGATATTGTTATGGCACCAGATCAGTTCTTGAAGGATTCTTCTGGTAATTTCACTATAGAAGTCAATCCAAATTTTCTCATTTGGAGAAATTGCAAGCAAGCTTTGTTTACTTTTCTCAATTCCACACTCTCCACTTTGTTCTTGCTCTTACCATTGACCAGATTCTTGCTCTTACTGTTGGCCAGAAATCTGGTTGAGGTGTTTGGAAAGTTTTGAAGAAACGGTTTGCCTCAATTTCTAGGTCAAGTGTGATGAGCCTGAGGAATGAATTGAATGCTATGAAGAAAGGCACAAACTCAATTGATGTATACTTTCAGAAGATCAAGCAAATCTGTGATAAATTGGCTGCAGTATCAGTCATTCTTGATGATGAAGATCTCCTTCATGTTGCACTTGATGGTTTGCCATCAGAATATGACTCATTCAATTCAGCTATAAGGACTCATAGTGATGTTCTTACAGTTGAAGAGCTCAATACTCTTCTCAATGCTGAGGAGAGAGCTATTAAGAAGAGATCTAGTGTGTTTGATGCAACAACTATGGCTATGGTTGCTAATTACCAACCTCAAGGTTTTGGTAGAGGTAGAGGTAGAAACAATAATTAGAGAAGTCGTGGTAATAGAGGAAGAGGAAGCAGTTCTAGTCCTGGTGGTGGCCATAGTACTAATGGTAATTTCAACAACAATACTTTCTCTTCTCCATACAATCAATCTCAGCCTAGTCCATCACGATCTCTAGGGTCTCAAGGTCAATCTCAGAGACCACAGTGTCAAATCTGTGAAAAGAATGGTCATGTGGCTCTTGATTGTTATCACAGAATGGACTTTGCTTTTCAAGGCAAGCATGCTTCATCCAAACTTGCTACTATGGTGGCTAATTCATCTCAAGTTCACATGGCTAATGGATGGCTCATAGATACAGGTTGTTCAGATCATGTTACACCTGATTTGGCCAACCTCTCCATGTAGCAACAACCTACATTAAGTTTTGAAACTGTGACTGTTGGTAATGGTTAAGAACTCCCTGTCACTCATATTGGTAATGGTGAGTTATGTACATCTTCTCATAACTTTAAGCTTGGTGGTATACTTAGAGTTAGGGGTGAGCAAAACGTTATTAGAGCCAACCCAACCAACAGGCATCGACAACACCATCCCGACACTAGCGCCAACCAAATAAGCTGAGGCCGACGTTCGAAGGGTGAAGCCAATTTCGATGCCAGTGCAGTGTAGTCACCAGAGCTGGAAATCCAAAATTGATCTAAGTCGAACCGAATCGATACCAGTATACCAGTATTCGTTTCTCCCTAAGTTTGGATACGGCGCCGTTTCACAAGTTTTGATTTTAATTTTTTTTTAATAAAACGATGTCGTATGGGTGTTATAAATAAATTAAAAAAAAAAAGGTGCGTTTTATGCTAGGTTTTCAGATTCTCTAGGGGTATAAATTCATTCTCTTGTCTCAAAATCCTTTAACTCTCTCTCTCACTCTTGCCTCTCGCTTGACGCAGTGACGCCTCACCTAAGCTCTTGCCGTCGCTCACCAGTCACGACAAACCAACGGTAAGCCTCTGCAGAATCCTTTAAATCTCTCTTTTGTGTTTTGCCTTCGTGATTTCATTCATTTGTCTTCGTGTTTTTTTTGTCTGCATTTTTTCCTTTTCATTTGTTTAGGAAAGCATGAATGATTAAGTTGGTTTGATTAAGTTTGGGAAAGCATGAATGTCTTCGTGTGTGTGTGTGTGTGTGTGTGTTTTTTTGGTATGATTTTAGACCCCTTAAAATACAAGTTGTTTAACCTAGTCATTTAGCCAAGTGATTACTTAGGTAAATTATTCAAATCTAGGTTATAACAAAACAATCATATCAGTAAAGCAGTGCGGAAATATAAAGAACATACAATATGATTACCTAAGAAAACTAAACCGGTTAAAAATCTGGGGAGGATTTAACCTAGCTATCTTCAAGATAAAACAGATCCACTATGAAAGAATTGAATTTTTACAATAGCGACATAGACCACTAACATCCTATTGCTACTTTAAGTAGAAAACTTACTACCACGACCATGTGATAGCTCCGAATTCACGGACTATTTCTTTCCTTGATCCATAGTAACCACAAGTTCTCCTAGTTGTGTTTTTCTTTAAGCTCTTGAAACAGAAACTAAAGAGATCACCAAGCTCTCGACATTAATCTTGATCTTGATAACCCTAAGTATGTATGAAGGTAAACACCTCTAGATCTCATAAGAGATTCACACACACAGCATATCAACAACCTCTAAAACATGGCTAGGGTTTTTCTTTTTATACTTGAAGCAAAACATAAAACCCTACACGTCATATAGGCTTGGACTGAGTTGGAAAAATTTGCAGAAAAACAATCTGCACAAGCTTTGATTAATCGAGTCTAATTTTCGATTGATCGAGCCTTGTAAAAATTGAATAGTAATTTCTTGCAATTACTTAATTCCAACTTTACACATAACCACACTTTGAGCAGCATAAAACTAGACTAAATGTTTTGATCATGATTTGCCAACATTACACATTGAAGTTTTAACACATTTAGATCCTAAAGTCTTAGAACCTAACATTTTTTTTATGAATTTGGTTTGATTAAGTTAAGGTTGTGATTTTTATATAAGACTTTAATAGTGGAAACTGGAAAGAATATTATATTATATAGTCTAATACTTAGCTGGTTAGCCCCCCAAAAAAATAATAAAATAAAAAATAAAAAATGCTATACTCTAATATGTCTTACTATCTTTAATAAATTAATATGTCTTAGGGTGCAAGTGTGTCTTATAAGCGATGTGGGAGTTATAGAATGTACCTCGAAGGTGATAGTCCCCATCAAGCAGTTATGATTGTGTGTGAGTTAAAGTGATTTTCTCATATCTCAAATCGTCATAACATGTAGACACTTATGCAATCTTGCGAGGTTTTTCACACACAACACACAATATTCTTTGTTACTTTTGATACATGTACAGGTACAACGTGATTTGGCCATCACAAAGAATACACGTGTTAATGTATACTCACTAAATTATCTTGACTTGTTTTTGAAATATAAAATTAGTTAGACTTGTTAAGTATGTGTGTGTGTGTGTGTGTTTGGATCTAACAAGTTTTAGAATTAACAAGTTTTAAACCCAAGTTTTTAATTAGATTTATTATGAATAAATCTTATTAAAACAAACAAACATCAATATCATGCACAATGAAAAATTAAATAAGACAAGATATAATGACTTAGGAAAACCAATAAAACAAACTAGTTTTACGGTAAAAAACCTGGAGGGAAACCTTCTAGAAAAGCAATTCACTATAGTAAAGAGAAGTTTTAGATTTAGTGCAAAACCTTTGTCCCTGGATTCTACAATCCCCGTAGATGAACTTACAGCAGAAACGTTTTACTATTTCAGAACCTCTGAACTTTTCAATATATGAACGCCACCCTTTTTGCATAGATCCCAGTACGTGACTAACCAAAGATACACAGCTCCTAGTACGTGACTAACATACCAACTTGAGAAAGATTGTTGGCTATAAAGTTCTTCACTTCATCATCAATGAAGATCAATAAACACTTGGTTACAAAACCCTAAGGCGTAAAGACGCAGTAGCTTCTTTCAGAGACAATAAGGCATTCGGTCACTTTTTGCATGTGTTCCCCTTGTATTCTCATGTGTGACAGCTTTTAAAATAAGCCTTATATATGTCTAGAGTTGTGAGAAAGAAACCCTGCACATACATGTTAGCATGGGCCAAAAATCAGATCTGAAAATCTGAATTTTCTAATACTTGGTAGATACAGCTGTTGAGCTATTTGTCGAGACCTCGATAGATACATCTGTTGGGAATCTGTCTAGCTTTAATGAATTGCCCTTCTTCACTTGTTTCTTGGACAGATTTGCATGACTTCAATACTAAACTTGAACTCTTATTCCTTGAAGTACTAAACCCATCCTAGATCTACCAAATTACAAGTAAAGTGCATTTTTTTAAAGGATTAGCCAATACTACATGACATATGTTCTAACAAGTTCTACATATGTCCTAACAGAACACAAGAGGAAGGAGAGAGCAAGGTACTACTGCCTTTGAGAAGACACAAAGAGAGTATGTGCAAGAGTAAAGAAAGAGGAAGCCACACAAGAAAGAAAAAGAAGAGAGAGCAGCCAAGCGGGAGCTGCTTAAAGAAAAGGAAGACAGCTAAGAGAGAGCTGTGTGTGGAGAAGAAAATAAAAATGAGAGAGAAAAGTGTCGCCACCTTTGAAAGAGATAATTAATGTGTGTGTGTGTGAAAGCAAAGAAAAATAATAGAGATTTTCTTTAGCTGTGAGACATACACAAGAATTATTTTAATTGATTTGATAATAGTGAAATTATTCGGAGTTTGTTTTGTGGTTTTTCCTTTCAAAGAGAAAGGGTTTTCCATGTAAATTTTGTGTTATTATGTGTGATTGTTATTTTGGATTACTAATATTTGTGATAATATTATTTGGGACCTAACAAGTGGTATCAGAGTTAAGGTTAGAGTAGAAGCGATGGCCGGAGAAGAAGGCAAGACTTTAGGAATTGAAAAGTTTGATGGAATATATTTTGGATATTGGAGGATGCAGATTGAAGATTATCTCTACGGGAAGAAGTTGCATCGGCCGCTTTTGGGGAAGAAACCTGATACTATGAAGGATGAAGAATGGAACCTTCTTGATAAACAGGTATTGGGAGTTATTTGATTCATTCTATTAAGATCAGTTGCACACAATGCTGTGAAAGAAAAGACCAATAGTGGTATTAGAGCTTGGTTGATTTAATGGATGACTCTTTATGTGAATTAAGATGGAAGCGAAGGGATTGCTTTGATTAAGGTGGAGCTATTCCAAGACGAAAAGAGGACTACTTGATTAAGGTAGGAGCTATCGCAAGAGGAAAGAAGATAGTTGAGGACAACTGGGGAAATTTGAGTCAAGGTGGAGATTGTTGGGAAATTGTCTCAAATTCTAATGTGACTTGGAAAGTCAATTAGGTTTCCAAGTTGAAGAAGGGAAAATTAATTTAGGTTTCCTTGTTGTAGAAGGAAAGACTAATCTTTGGTGTGGAAGAAAGTCTATTCCTTGTTAAAGCGGTAATGTATTTCTAGTCTAAGAGGGAATAACAAAAGAGTCTTATAAATAAACTATGCTATAAAGAATATGATATCTTTGGCCCAAGGGTCCTCCCTATGGGGAGAGGGAAAATAGAGTTTGAAACCAAGAGAGAGAAAATGGATTTTTGCTTGGGAGGAACATAGGAGGAAGTAGATAGCAAGGTACTGCCACCTTTGAAAAGACACAAAGAGAGTATGTGCAAGAGCAAAGAAAGATAAAGCCGTACAAGAAAGAAAAAGAAGAGATAGCAGCCAAAAAGGAGCAGCTTAGAGAGAAAAAGAAGACAGCCAAAAGAGAGTTGTACATGGAGAAGAAAATAAAAATGAAAGAGCAAGGTGTTGTCGCATTTGAAATAGATAATTAGTGTGTGTGAGAGAGCAAATAAAAGTAAGAGAGATTTTTCTTTAGCCGAGAGACATACATAAGAATTATTGTAATTGATTTGATCATAGTGAAATTATTTGGAGTTTGTCTTGTGGTTTTTCCCTTCAAAGAGAAAGGGTTTTCCACGTGAATTTTGTGTTCTTGTGTGTAATTGTTATTTTGGATTGCTTATATTTGTAATAATATTATTTGGGACCCAACGAGTGTTTCAACTTGCATTCGCGCCCATCAAATGAATATCAAGAAAGACAAAGTAGTTTTCAGGTAGAATGAAGAGAAGCTGTCGAAAGTGCTTGACATCTATGAAAAGAGGCTCGAGGAGGCTCGGTTCTTGGCTAGTGATGAATTTTATTTGGCTAATCTTTCACATTTGCCCAACACTCAGTACTTGGTCAGTGACAGTAATAAGGGAAATTCATTCACTTCGAGAGAAAATGTGGGGAGATGGTGGGACGAGATATCGAGTAGAGACTCGTGGAAGAAGGTGGTTGATTTGCAGAAGGGTGGTTAGAAAATTTGGTTGGCATTTCTTAAATAAATTGCTTCAATTTGGAGAATTCATTTTCTCCCCCTTCTTTCCTTAGTTTTTTTGCTGAGTCCAAAGAGATCAATGGCATTTTTATCTCCATATGTGTAATATTTCAATTCTAGCCTTTGCAATAAAGTTGTTAAAATCAGGATCTTATAATCGGTAAAAGGGTTTTTAATTTGGGTAGGATTAAAAAATTAACATTATACTTTAAAAATGAAAATTTACCAATAATAATGATGTATTTTCTAATTATATATATTTTTATCGTTATTCAACATTGTTTCCTTCAATTAATGCAATAATGGATGTAGAAACACAAACATAATATAATAGAGTGGAAATCATAACATGTTGTTTCTTGTTCTTTAGAAAATGAGTTTTTAATCACTACATAATAAATAGAACACCAAATAAGCCACAAGGCACAATGGTGATAAATCTTGCTTAACTGGAACAACTTTGTGGTACTATATCTTATGTAATATAACGTGAGCGCCAAATTGAGGTTGAACAGTTGTGATTGAGCAAGGAGCATGAGCATAGGATGAGGACGTCTCAAATGAGAAGTTTTGCAACATGAGTGACAAAGCCATCTTAGTCTCTACTAGAGCAAAGTTTTGACCAACACATATCCTTGGACCCCCACCAAATGGGAAAAATGATACTTGGCCCTTTGTTGCCTTTGAAATGCTTTCTGAAAATCTCTCCTGGTTAAACTGCTTTGCATTCTCACCCCACAGTTCATAATCATGGTGGACTAGGATTGCAGGTAGAGCAATCTCCACTCCAACTGGTATAATCAAATTTCCCAGCTTGGTTTCCTTGTGAACTATTTGAACTAGCGAAGCTGCTAGTGGGTACAACCTCAGAGCCTCATTCAATATCATGGTTACCTACGCCATGGATAACCAATTATTACCAAAGTGCATTTCTTAAAAAATTTAGTAAAATAAAGTAAGTTCATTAAATTTTTCTCTTGAAGAGTATTCGATTTTGAAGCTCATTTATGATTGATAAAATTTGAAACAAAATTTATTACTCGATCTACAAACCTAATCAAATTTGAGGTTTGAACTCAAATTAGTGGTCTATAGTCTATACTACCAAGTGCCAACTCTAACAAAAAAATGAGTATGCTGACTATCATGAGCTCAATAGAAAATGGCTTTTACTCGATCAATTAACAAATATTGACATGAATATTCATGGATGTGAATATTTCATCTTCGAAAGACATGCATGCATGCATAAATATTAGCTATTAGTAAATTGTGAAGGTTGAAGAAATAGAAACGGAAATTGTATTAATTATAATGTGATGATCTCTGTTAATTTTTGTGTTTGATGAGGTGTTCAGGAAAGTAGGTTATAACCAATTTCGTTTCTGAATAAACAATAAAATTTGGAAATTTGTTTTCATTGGAGACATGGTTTTAAAAACCGAATAGGACCAACCGATTCAACTAGGAACCAAAACCAATCCGATCCGGTAAAATCACCCAAAATTGGTCAAAAATCGAGTTAAACTGGGAATTGGGGCCAAAATCAATTTTTTGACCTTACTGATTTTTAAAACAATGATCGGACTTCAGATGCATGAGAATTTTTATTTGGAAGGTGGGCCAAGCAAATGTTGAAATTCGTTGAAATCTTGTTATATTAAAAAATAGCACATTCCTATATAAAAAAAAAAAAAAATTAGCATACATACATATATTTAATAGATACGATAGAATTTCAATCTATATAACGTATAAACTAAATTGTAATTGGTTAATCCTATCTCAATAAAAATCAAATTTGACTTTTTTTTTTTGGGGCAAGGAACCAAACTTGACTAAATTTCAAAGTTGAATGTTTAATCACTACCTTAGTCTAGGAATGTATACAGATTGTGCTACTTTTACAAAGAGTTGTGCTTGCTCTTTTTGGAGTTCAAATATTCTTCTTCCTTCTTTATAGCTACTTCCAAATGATGTTCTTGAAATCACATCGCTTGACATGTTTTCAAGATAAGGCCATACGTCTAACTCACAGATCCATTTTCAGAGATCAACCTCTCCCACTGGCTTATCATATCAATGCAACTTTGATAAAATGCTGGTTACATAAGTTGTAGCAATCGCAATGTAAATTGTTTAAACTATAATAAATAGAAACAAGATTATTGGCATTATATTGTTCAACAAATCTCCATACGTAACTTCCTTTACAAATTTTTTCACAGTTGTTGCAAATGACAAGTTACTAATGATATATAGCCCATATGAAAATCAATAACCATTTTTTTAAGAGAAAAATTACTAACAATTTACCACTTCAATAACAGTAAAAAAATGTTATGTCTATATTATTACTCTATATTGTTTTTGATAGAATCCCAACTACGCTTATAATACACATGTAGTTTGTAATATATGTCAAATTGCCAACAAAGAATTACCCTTTCATTTATATAATGAATTCAAAGTAGTTCAATGCTTTATAACTATTTCTTTTTTCTTTTTTAATTTGATTGCTATAGATGTTTTTAAGTTAAATTTTTTTTATTTATAGAGATATAACTTAAAATTTGTAGCATCTACCCTATGATAATTATTCTTTACTTTTAAAACAAGATACTTTCAATATATATATATATATATATATTTGGGTGTAGTTAGGAGTCAAACTTTTCCCATTTGAGCAGCCTTGAGGATCGGTGGGTCAAATCCTCCCCAGGTTTTTACCGTGTGGTTTCCTGGGTGATCATATCTTGTGTTATTTATTTTCCGCTGCTTTATATCTTAATATGATTGTTTGGATTGTTTTAACCTATAATTGCTTAATTTGACTAAGTAACAACTTGGCTAATTAATCTAGGCTACGCAATCTGTGTGTGTTTAAGGGGTCTAAATTCCCAACACCAACTACCCTTTTAATACACATGCGATTTGTAATATATGCCAAATTGCCAACAAAAAATTACCCTTTCATTTATATAATGAATTCAAAGTAGTTAAATGCTTTATAACTATTTCTTTTTTCTTTTTTTAATTTGATTGCTATAGATGTTTTTAAGTTAATTTTTTTTATAGAGATAGAATTTAGAATTTGTAGCATCTACCCTATGATAATTATTCTTTACTATTAAACCAAGATACTATTAAAAAAAATTTGAGTGTAGGCAGGAGTTAAACTTTTCCCATTTGAGCAAACAAGAATCTAAGTTTAAATTTAATTGACATTATTCATATTTGAAAGTTTGAATGGACATATAGTCTTTGTTTTTTTTTTTTAAGAAGAAAATGGACATATAATATTATTTGCTATACTAGCATTACTGATGTTTGAATGTACTTAGAATCTTATTTGCATGCAATATTTTCAGTCAATCATATTTTAAGCAATAGATCAAAGGTAGTATTTTCTATAATGACTTTGAATTAAATAATCAAAGGTAGTATCTAGCAATAATCATATTCTTTGTGGTGCCTAGTGGATGTAGTTTGAATCCTACTTCTCCCATTAACTACCCATCTCAAAAAATATTGTCACTTTTAATTTATGAGTACTGCCACAATCACAAATTATTTCACAACATTTTTACAAATTTTTTATGTGACAAATTCTTATTGATTCTCATCTAGGTTCATTACTAACGTCATCTTTTCACTTACAAATAATCACTCACCACATCATTAGTTCATAAAAAAATCTATAAAATAGTTTGTGTCTGTGGGATTATTCATAACCAAAATGCAAACAATTCCCTACTGTGATTATTGTACTGTGCCTATAAGTTTCTTGATCACAAATATGTGCTAGACAGACATTTGAAACTTAGCTACGGAGTTTAGTACAAAAGTGTTTTTGTGTTAAACTTGGTGATTTGTACAATATCACTTTACAGATAAATCATGCTGCTCCAAACTAAGGTACAACATTTTTTACTAAAGTGATAACAATAATCTAATTTGGATACAACTATTGATTCCACATGGATTTAAAGAGATAAGAAATGTAATATATAACCTTCAACTTCTCTAAATGGAAAGCAGGGTTGATAATCTTTCTGTGTTTAGCCCATTTCTCACCCTTGTAGCTTATTAATCCCATTGCAAGCAATCTAGTAAGTGGATTTGGTTTGGGCTTCTGAAAGTCACCCATCTTGGTGAAAACATCTTTGATTTGTTCAGGGCTCATAATGTTTACACGGGGTCTTGGGCCGAGCCATGTAAAAGAATTCTTGCCTGCATTTGTTCACAAAGGTTAGAAATAAATCCAATATTAAAAAAAAAAAATATTATGTCTATATTATTTTTACAACAAATCTTAAGTGAGAGTTTCTTATTAACTATTACTAATTGGCAAAAAATAATTTTAGCTGTGTTTAAATTAGAAGTAGTAACACTAGCTTTACCTAAAAATTTTTTGGCTCCACCGCTACCAATTTAGATTCTTGTTTATAGTTTAATCAATTGGTCTAGTTTTTCTGGTTCAGTTTTAAGATTTTGGGCATAAGCTAATTCATAGTTGGAAGCTTTTAAACAGAAGTTACAGGACTTAAAACAACCATACATACTTTATTGCTATGGAAATGAGTGAGATATATGCTCCGTTTGTTTCGATGTAAAATATTTGCAGGAAAATATTTTCATTTTACCGTGGTTGGCAATGTATATGAAAATGTTGTGTAAAATATTTTCCAATGTTTGGCACAACGTAAAATGGAAATAAAAAAACGGTAAAATCAAAACAATGACCACAAAATGACCATTAACTGTTGGATCCTTGCATCATCATAATTCCAGCCACATTTTTTATTTGAGTGGTATAACAATAAGAAATTGGAGTTGGCTGGATAGATTCTATACTTATAAAAAATGAATAGTCCAGCTCAACTGATGCTGTAGCAATGGGCTGGTCAGAGAAGAATTATGCACAATTGTACCCCAAAACTAGTCTTTTGGCCCCTACTCAATTCAATAAGACTATTTGGTCCAATAAACCTCCAAGGTAACTGACTGTATGTGGTAGATAGATTATTGAGAAGTGACAGCTCAGGGCATCATATGATTTCCTTACCATCTCTTTATTACTCTGACTTGCCCCTTTAATCTTTCTCTCTCTCATCAATCTAAAGATTATGTTAAATCAGATATGTGAATAAATTATAAGTCAATTAAACTCTTAATTTTATTCCGGATAATTTCCACTAGCAAACTGTAATTGTCTCTAGCCCTTTCTATATCAAACCCAAACCCCGATTATAATTAAAAAAAAAAAAAAAAAAAAAATATATATATATATATATATCAGTGATTTAGTCTAATTCCCACTCATTCCAATCTTTCTTTCATTCTCATTAGCTTCCACTTTAGAAATGGAGAGATTCCAAACCCAACGGTATGGATTAATATATGTGCGATGCATAAGTTTGGACGAAATATTTCAACAATTTTGGTAATTGTGGTTAAACCTCCATTCAAAGAATTTTAATATATATATATATATATATACTAACTTACTTTAATATGTATTAAGTAACTTACTTTAGTCCCACTTACTTTAATATATCTTAACTAACTTACTTTAATATGTGTCACAGTCTACTAGGTACTACTAACCTTTTTTTTTTCTTCAGCATTTTAATTTTTGAGGGAGACAGAGATTGAGAGAGTTCTTGCTTTCAATCCTTCACCAAGAGGTAATCACTAATCACTCACTATATTCAACATGTTGATTTTAAATTTTTAGTACTTAGTAACAACTACTTTAAGTTTATATATATATATATATAATTAGCTTTTATTTTACATTTATTCAATATAAATATAACATAAAAGCTAATTATCTAGTTCTAAATTGTTGTTAATATTAGTGACATGAATTGTTGAGTAATGACTAATGATTGTTACTTTGTTAGTTTGTTATTGTTGCCTTGTTGTAACTAAACTGATTAGTTATTGCTATTATTGGATCTAGTTGTGACATTCATTGATTAAGAGTGAGCTATTTGATATTGTATTTGCTGGAAAAATTATAATTTGATATTGTTGTGGAAATTTTGTTTTTTTTTTTTGTTGGTTGGAAATTTTTTTATTACATGGATGTTGATGCTCCACCTAGATTTGGTGCCCCTGGGGACCCTAACCCACATCCTCCTAGTCTTGGTAGTGCTAACCCTAACCCCCCTGAACCTGCAGCACCAATTGGACTTGGTGCATCACTTTGCCCATTATCACCTAAACAAGGTGGTAAGGACCCGTCTATAGTATGGCAGCACTTCATTAAGTTGGCTAGTTCTGATCCCAATAATGCTAGGTTTGAATGCAAGTACTATAAAAATCAATATAAATGTCATGGTAAGAAAAATGGTACTTCGGGCTTGTTGCAACACATGAAGGTGTGTAAGAAGTGGCCTTTTCCTTGTGATGATAAGCAAAAAAATTTGTCTTTCCAAGCCAAGAGAGAAGGGGAAGGTGGTTCAAATGTGTTAGTGGTTGCAAACTATAGTGAAGAGAGGATAAGGTTGGCATTGGCAAGGATGATCGTTATTGATGAATTTCCTTTTAAATTTGTGAAGCGTTAAGGCTTTCAAGAATTTATGGAAATAGTTGAGCCTAGGTTTCCTATTTCCCATTGCACTACCATTGCTAGGGCTTGTATGAAAATTTATTCTAGTGAGGTGGATATTTTGAGAAGGGCTTTTGTTAGGCAATGGGTTTGTGTGACAACGGATATTTGGACATCCATACAAAACTTAAACTACACGGTAGTCACCGTACACTTCATTGATGGGGATTGGACTTACCAAAACAAAATCTTGAACTTTTGCCCTATAGCTAATCACAAAGGGGGCACCATAGGTAGAGCGGTTGAGTCATGTTTGTTGAAGTGGGGTATAGACCAGTTGTTTACAATTACCGTGGACAATGCTAGTTCTAATAATGTGGCAATTGATTATGTGAAGAAGAAAACAAAAGAAAGAGATAGTAGTATATTGGGTGGTGAGTTCATGCATATGCGTTGTTGTGCACATATCTTGAATTTGATAGTGCAAAGTGGGTTGAAGTCCATTCATGAATCAATTGCCAAAGTTCAGAATGCAATGCGATATGTGAAAGCCTCTCCCACAAGGTTTGAGAAGTTTCAAGAATGTGTTGAAAATGAGAAAATGAAAGCCAAGTGTTTGTTGTCCCTTGATGTGCCAACAAGGTGGAATTCCACTTATCTCATGTTAGATTGTACCTTGAAATTTGTGAGAACATTTGATAGGTTGGAAGAGGAGGATGGGCATTACAAACTTTATTTTTGTGAAGCGGATGAGAATGGGAAAAAGCCCATTGGACCTCCTAACTATCTTGATTGGGAATATGTCAAGACCTTTGTGAAATTTCTTGGCATATTTTATAAGGTGGCCGTTAGATTTTCTGGGTCCTTGTTTGTCACTTCTAATACATACTTCCATAAGCTAATTATTGGAAATCAATTGCAATAGTTGTGCAGTGTTGATGGGGATCTACTTTTGAGGAGTATGGCGATAGAGATGAAAAAAAAATGATAAGTATTGGGGAAGTATAGATAATATCAATTTGATGCTTTTTGTCGCTATTGTTCTTGACCCAAATTATAGATTGAAGTATGTAAGGTTTTGGTTTAGGGAGTGGTATGGAAAGGACAAAGGGGGTGCGATGAGCTTTAAGGTTCAGGATGCATTGAAGAGGTTGTATGGAGAGAGTGGATCAACATAGAGCTTTGAGTTCTAGTGGTAGTGGTAGTGGTGCTTCATTGTCTAAGGACTCCAGGCCAAGTGTTGGTAATGCTTCATTGTCTGATCGCATTAAAAGCTATAATAATAGGTTTAAGCAACACTTGGCAAACGAGGACAGTGTGGAAAGCAAATTTGAGTTGGATAGATATTTGTTGGAATCTTCTGAGGACCCTGACGTGGAAGATTTTGACTTCTTGATGTGGTGGAAAATGAATTCTTCAAGGTATTGAGTCCTTTCCCAAATTGCCCGTGATGTGTTGGCTATTCCTGTCTCTATATGTTCATTTTGTTTGTTGTATGTATCAATTGTGTATTTATTTGCTCAATGCTTATGAATCATTTTATTTTGAACAGGATTGTAGAAATTCCATCGGTTTGCCCAATGTCAATGGAGGAGGACCCAAGCACAGTTGTGTTGGATGATGATGATGAGTGATGTGCTACTCTTTGCTTGGAGTTAGTTAGTAGTTAGTATTATGTAAGTATACTTGCTATTATCATTCGTTTGTGTTAATTATAAATATTTTATTGTTCATAAACGTTTTATTGTTATTAACTCGTGTTTATTTTGTTTTGTTTAGTATTTTGTAGGAGTTCTAGAATGAAGCATAGTGCATAAACTTACTGGACAAATGACTTACAAGAATTAGCATTCCTTTGCCTATATGCTAATTATATTTGTACATGTTATTGGTGGTGGACTTTTCACTAATGGTAGTTATTTAGATTTCATGGGTGGGATTATCATTGAGGATACAAGAAATTAGCATTCTTTTGCCTAAATGCTAATTTAATTTGTATATCTTTTTTTTGGCATTTGTGGACAACAACAAATTGTTCTGTAATACATTATTAAGTAGATACATTAACGCTTATTGTTATTGACATTGATACACACAGTGACACTAATGATATTATATGCTACATGATAGTATTTTGGGAGTTGAGCTCTTATTGAGGCAATTTCAAAATATTTTTGCATGGTGAATGAAACGAAAAAATTTGGATAGTTTGTCATGTGTGAAATTGTTTGGACAGTGAAACTGTGAAATTGTTTGGACAATTTGCTGTGTAAAAAATTTGCACAGATTGTTTATGTGAATTAAATGATGAAATTTGGATCATTATTATAGGTTTTGGGTAAACAGATTGTTTATGTGAGCCAATTTGGATCATTGCTGTTTGCATAGATTTTGCACAGGTTTTGGGTGAACAGATTGTTCGTGTGAACAGATTTTTTGCATAGGTTTTGGATCATTACTGTTTGGGTGAACATATTTTTTTTTTTTTATAAAGTTTTTGTTGAATAGATTTTTTATTATGTGAACAGATTTTTTGCACAGGTTTTGAATCATTACTATTTGGGTGAACAGATTTTTTTTTTATAAAGTTTCTATTGAATATATATTTTTTTATTAAAAAAAAACAAAAAACAAAAACAGATTGTTAATGTTTCAAATCAAACCGACCAAACCAATTAAACCGAGCCGATCAAACTGCACTGCTATAGGTCAAAAAACTGACCCTAATTGGTATGCATCAGTTTTAATTATTACAAAACCGATCCCTATCAGTTTGGTAACAAATTTGAAAAAAAGACTGAGCCCACCGAACCGTGCGCACCCCTACTTAGAGTTCCGGATCTTGCTTCCAATTTATTATCTGTGCATAAACTTTGTTTGCAAAACAATGCATTTTGCTATTTTGATGCTTATATATTCTTTATCCAGGATTTACGTACAAGGAAGATCCTTTACGAAGGATTGAGTAAAGATGGTGTCTACCCTATTCCTGCAACATCTTATTTGCACTCATCCAATTCCACTACCTTGTCAATCACCCTATCTTTTTTTATGCTTATTTTTATGTTAATGAATGTTTTTATTCATAACATGAATGGTTCATCATTGTTTTGTTTAAAGCATGATTGTTTTTTTTTATTTTTTTTTATTTTTTATGTAATTGTTAAAATCTCTTTCTTAAATGTTAATAATCTACATGTGAACAATTCTTTTTCTTAAAATAAAAACAGATCTGCATCTTTATTAGATGTAGATCTGAATTTTTCTTAATCAAAAACAAATCTGCATCATTATTAGATGTAGATTTGAGTTTCTCTTCAAACAAAAATGGATCTGCATTTTTATTAGATGTAGATCTGATTTTTTTTTTTTTTTTTAAAGTTAAAAACTAATTCGTATCTTTCTTAGATACAGATCTAATTTTTCTTTAACATACATGATTGTGTTTGTGTTTGTTTTATTTAATTCATGTTGAATAAATTTAAATTATGAGTGAAACTCTCTTCTTAAAAAATCTTTTTCATTCTTTTACAACATAAAAACAGATCTAATTTTTCTATTATCAAAAAACCATCTTTTTTTATCACCATAAAAATTTTTTTTTTTTTTTATAGTTCTTAAAAAACAGGTCTGATCTTTTCAAATCAAAAGACTTTATTTTATGTAATAAACACAAATCTGATTTTTTTATCTCCAAAAACTACTTTTTTCTTCATACTACAAAACAAATTTGGGTTTTGACAAATCAAAATCAATTTTTTTAAGAACCAAAACAGATCTGATTCTTTTCAAAAGAAGAGACTTCATTCATAAATAAATTTGTGTGATTTAACTTTTGATTCATATGTTCAACATATCATTCATGACGTGCATAAAAAGGTACATAGGTCATAAGAGTCTAGAAGACCAAACTTTGTCTGGGCGGAATGGGTGCCTAACAACTTCCCATTCTGTAACCTAGCCTTCGGATTTAGGTATTTGGATAAGTAGATCTAGCATTGTCTTTATTTTATTTCGGGTAGAATGGAACTAGGACAAAAAGCCATGTAATTATTTGGTAGTTTGTAACTAGGATCCAAAGCTATGTAATTTTTGAAATTTTCAATTATGTAATTTTTTTTTATTCAATCAATGAAGAGAACAATTCAGTCATGTATTTTCTTTTTTTTTTTTATAAAAAAATAAGTGGCGACTCCACATCACATACCCAAAAAGAGAAGTGCCCTAAAAAGCATTCCAATTTTTTTTTTTTTTTAGAGGTAATTTCCTGGTCTCTCACAATGCTGACTCCGCTGGGGATGTCGAGGGCTAAGCTTCGTATTAGACTTAAGTGACTATTTGTGTACTCTTGTTTTGCATGGACCTGCATGATATTGTTGTTTTTTTGTTTGTTTATGTTTGATGGGATGTTGTATGATATTATGGTGTATGATATTTGTTGTTTGTATTGTTTATTAAAATCTTTCTCTAACTGTCATAGTGTGTGCCATCCAAACAAATATGTATGCACCCCTTTTCAATAACTTATGGTGGTAGTAACCATGGATCACCAGTCTTCATTAGATTCGGTACCTAGTGGCGAACTCACCAACTTATAGCCTAAAGTCACTGGATCATTTCTTGCTGACTGTAAAGGATAGACCATGCCGTTTGGACCAACAAAATGTTCATTACATTACAAGTTGGGAGGTGTAACGTCCTAGCTATGGGAAATAATGAAACAACAAATCCACCCTACAACATAATGACTTAGAACCTACCCTTAGGTTGGTTAAAATTGCATTGCATGTTGTGTGTGTTTATTTTGGTTGATTGATAAATGTGGATAGGGTCTTAGCTTTGATTAACTAGACCAAGCCTGTCAATAGGGGAGAGTCTAGTTAAGATCTAAAGGAAGGCTACAAAGAGAACCAAAGCCCGATACTCAAGACAATAGCTCCAGTTCCAAGCTTGTCACTCCCATCACAATACTGAAGCCTTCAAGCATAGAAGAAACCCCATTGTTGCAACATCACAACCCTATCTTTGACCTCCAAGACAGTTCAAGCCACAAGAAGTTTGAAGCTCCTAGCAGTATGGCGGAAGAGGGAGAACATCCAAACACAAAGGAACCTATGAATACCCAAGAGCTACTCAACATCATGGTAGCTAGTCAGATTCAGCTGAGGGAAGATATGAACCGTATGATGCAACAGTTTCAAAATTTGAAGAGTAATCAAGAGAAGGATAAGACTGATTATGATCCACCAGCCGTAGAGAGTGAGAAGAAGATCAACGACAGGATGGATAAAATGGAGGAGAGGATAAGGACAGCCCACAAGATAGAGGAACTTATGGACTACGATACCGTCTCACTTTTTCCTAATGTAAGGTTGCCTCCCAAGTTCAAGATGCCAACCTTGGAAAAATTTGATGGGACTGGCTACCCAAAGTCCCATCTGAAGATGTATATGAGGGCTATGCAGCCCTTAGGCATGACCGAAGAAGTACTTGCTCAGATGTTCCAAAACACATTGACTGGAGTTACTCTTAGGTGGTTCCTTAATCTAAATGATACAAGGGCAAGAAACTAGGAGGACATTTGCTAAGAGTTTCACAAGCAATACAAGTACAATATAGAAGTGGACATCACAAGGAGAGCCAAGCAAGAACTGAAAGAATCATTCTCTACTTTTATTACCAAGTGGAGAGCCAAGGCAGCACAGATGATGAGTAGGTCGAGTGAGGAGGAACAGTTAGCCATGGTTGTAAAGAATTTATTTCCTATATACCAAAAATATTTGTTTGCACAATACTCTCCTAATTTTAAAGCTTTGATTGTTGTTGGAACTCAAATTGAGGATGCAATAAACAATGGAACTATAAAGACTGATGACCTACCAGGGTTTAAAAAGAATGTAGGATCTAATTTAAGGCTGTAGAAATTTCCAACATTCATAAAAATGATCCTTTTCAATTGATTGCACCCATTGCACCAGTGCACCACAAGTACCCAGACCTAAGAGGGAATTTCATGAGTTGTACATACCCATGAGCCAAGTGTATGACAAGCTAAAAGTAAAAGGGTTACTGAAGCCCTTAAATCCAAGACCAATTCCAAACCTCTTGCCCTCAAGGTTTAATGTGAATAAAAGATGTGGTTACCACCAAGGCCCTGGTCATGAAACTGATCGTTGTTTCACCCTTCGTCATGCAATTTAGGACCTAATAGATAACAAGGTAATTGCACCGCCTACAAGGCCCAGCATCACTAACAATCCCTTGCCCAATCACAATTTTGGGAAATGACCAAGGATTAATTGCTTGATGATTGAAGAAGAAAATAAGGAAGACTTATTCGACTTAATCTATGACCTACCCGAATGCTTCATGATGACATGGGAAGAATTAATGGATAGGACATCTACTACCACCACAGGGTATGACATATGGAATGAAATACCAGAACTTGAGAACTGCCCAATATCCACAAACGGGGGGAGACGCTTTAACCCCTAAGAGGACAACCAAATATCCACAAATGGAGGGAGACACTTCAAACCCCAAGAGGAGAACCAAATATCCACAAACAGGGGGAGACACTTCAAACCCTAAGGGGACAACTAAACACCCACAGATAGGGGAGATACTTCAAACCCAAAGACACCGATCCTAATGATCCAACCAAAATTGCCCACATTACAAAGGGGGAGGCACTTTAAACCCCCGCATTTAGAGATCAACAACCCAATGAAAGCTTTGAACAGATCCACCCAACAAACACCCGTCAAAGAAGATAAAGTCCTCAAGCAACTACAGAAGACACAAGCCAACATATCTTTATGGGGTTTACTCATTGCCTCATACAGACACCAACAAAGCCTAGTAGACCTTCTCAACGAAATCCAAGTCCCTACAATCACAACCTCCTAGGATCTAAATGCTATGATTGGGTCCATCAATAGGGAATTCGCCATCTCTTATTCTGAAAAGGATTTGACCAAGAAGGGGAAGCATCACAACGACCCGTTACATATCACTGTAGATGCCATAGGGAAGAGGATACCGATGGTTTTGGTAGATGATGGAAGTGCTTTAAATGTATATCCTTTGAAGACTACTAGCTGCTTAGGCCTCAGTGTTGAAGACTTTGTGCCTACTGATTAACATGTGAGGGCATATGACAACAGTAGAAGAGAAGTCTTGGGAACCAACATTAGAGCTTACCATAGGACCGATGGTCAAAAAGGTGGATTTCCAAGTCCTTAATATAGCCTTATGCTTCAATATGCTCCTTGGGCGACCATGGATCCATGACACAGAGGTCATACCTTCTTCTCCATATCAAAAGGTTCGGTTTCCACATGATGGAGCTATTGTGACCATCTACGGGGATACTTTGACTATGCTTAAACCTGTTTATGGTATTGATTCTAAGAAAGAGCCATTGACCTTGGATGGCTTTGAGGTTGAGAGGCCTGACTTGAAAAAAGAGAACAAGAAGTGGTGAAGATCTTGATGGACTTTGCTCCTTATGGTAACAACAATGTAGCAGCAACGATGAGGAGAATGAATTAACTTATAGGGATGAATTTGGGGAAAACTGTGAAAAAAGCCTACTGTTCAAGACTTGATGATTCCTACTGCCACACCACCTTTTGGGCTAGGCTATAAGCCCACTGACGATGATTTGCTAGAGATGGAAGTGAGAAAGATGGCTTGAGCCACAGCTAAAGCAAAATGACTCCCTTGTCCTCCAGAACCTCTAAAGCCCTATACTCCTACATTGAATAGGAAGTTTATTAAAACTGGAGAAAATCAACGTTATTGGGGATTCCCTGAACCGAGATTTGATCCCATTACAAAGACAATGGAACTTGGGTTTGAGATACTACTTGACTACAACAACAAGGTTCTAGAATTGAAAAAGGAATATGCAACCTGGGTTCCTACTGATTGGGCCGATTACATGGATCCTGATGCTATGATTACACTCATAGGAGATGCCATTTGCAACATAAAAGATGAGGAATATTGGGAGGCTTGCCAGCATACATTAAAGAGCCCATATGAACTAAAAGCCAATGGTGAAGATGAGGAAGGGGGAACAGCCCCTAGTGATGATGAAGATGGAAGTGATGACAAAAGTGATAGTAGTAGTGATAACAGCAATAGTGATAATGGACATGATGATGATGACAACAGTACCAATAGTGACGACAATAGTAGAAGTTATGATAGCCCTACAGTGGTGATGATTGGGGTGAAACCCCTAGTGATAGAGAAGACAGACTTATTCTATGAGGAATATGAGAGTGATGTGGACTATTATGATGAAGACATAGAAGACGATGCCGAAGCCAACAGGTGGAGTGATGCTGATAATGATCAATATAGGCTGATAAATGTGTTAGAGAATGCAAGAAAGGAGAATGCAGAAGCCCATCAAATGTATTATAATGAATATCCCTATAGGCACTTTTCAGATTGGAGTGATATCACTAATGTCAGTTCAAGATTTAGCCCTAGGTATGACAAGCATGGAAGAGAAGTTCTGGAATTGGGGTCGTATTATGATTTGGAACCAAGTTCACTAATCCCACATACTGAGGAGGATGACATAGATGCCAGGTTGGCCGTTTTAGACCAAAAATTGATGGTCCACAGTCTTAGAATCATGACACTTGAGAATGCTAAATTTAATGCTGAAAGGGTGGAAGAAAGTGAGTCAGAGCATCTCCCTTAGCCCACCTACTTAGGCAATAGAGGCAAGCACGACTCGTTTGATGAATGGATGGACAGCATAGAGTGCCTAGATGCTTTTGTGATCGACAAGTAAGGGTGGTCACCAAACCGCACAAACCGCAAAAACCGCACCAAAACCACCCGCAAAATGGTATAACAGCATCGCACCGCAAGTAATAGTGCACCGCACCACACCACACCGCATGGTGTGGTGCGGTTTGCAGTTTTATAATAAGAAAACCGCACAAACCACACCATACCGCACTCTTTCTATATATTAATATATTTATTTATTTTTAATATTAAATATATTATTAATAGTTTAATAACCCTAGTTTTCAAAAAAAAAAAAAAAGGTTTAATAACCCTAGCAAGTGTTGACTAGAAAAGCTAACCCAAAATAAAGAAAAACTAGCTCAATAATTTAAAACTTGGTCCAAAAAAAAGGAAAAATTAGTTTTGGGTTGAGTAGGAAAAGCTCAAAATTTGAAAATTATACCGATTTCAAACCACATCTTATACATAGTATCACACATGTGACCACAAAAATAAGGTGCAGTACGGTTATGGTTTTGGCTAAACGCTAAACCGCACCACACTGCACCGCACTACACATGTGACCACAAAAACAAGGTGCAGTGCAGTTATGGTTTTAGCTAAACTGCACCGCAAAGTGCGGTGCTAAAAATGGCCCAAAACCGCACCGCATCGCACTGTGAACACTCCTACCAACAAGCTTACAGACATGGAGATTGAAGAAGAAACTATGGATTATATGGATGTAGATCACCCCAGTACTAATGCTGAGGGAAGAAGGAGCATATTGGGAGCCACCTGCCATTGTGGAAGCCACAACCGAGTTGAAGAACTAGGCTTGGGAGGGAGCCACCCACCCCATAGAGGACCCCGTGAGGAAGATCAAGACTATTAAGTCAGTCACTTTTGCCAAGAAGATCAAGACCATCGAGCCAGTCACTCCTGCCAAGAACATTGTTTCTGTTCCTATTTGGTCTATTTCTGCTAGTGTTTTCTATTCCTGTTAAGTTTGTTTGTGATAGTTTTCCAATTGAGTCTATTGAGAACTCTTTTCCTTTTAATATGATTTCTGATTCTGCTTATTTGTTGGCTTTGAATGTTTTTATTTCTGAAATTGGTAAAGAAACTCTTAATAATAAGGAATTAAAACATGGATACTTAGAACCTATAAAAGAAGAAACCCAACCCATTAACCTAGGAACTGATGATGAGCCCAAAATGATCTAAGTGGGCAGTACCCTAACCACTTCAGAGAAGGATGCATTAATAGCATTGCTAACATAGTTTAAGGAGGTCCTTGCCTAGTCATATGAAGACATGCCTGGGATTGATACAGATATAGTACAACATTGCATTCTAACAGATCCAACCATGAAGCCAGACAAGCAAAAGTTGAGAAGAATGAAGCAAGAGTAGACTCTCAAGATTAGGCCTGTCCAAACCAATCTGAGACCAGACCCACCC
Source organism: Quercus suber (assembly GCF_002906115.3). Taxonomy (NCBI): domain Eukaryota; kingdom Viridiplantae; phylum Streptophyta; class Magnoliopsida; order Fagales; family Fagaceae; genus Quercus; species Quercus suber. Next base: position 224,611 of record NW_027070188.1, read on the forward strand.
GGAGGATCCGACCGGAACCGATCCGAAACCGGCCGACCCGATTATTCCGGCGGTCGGCGGCGGGTCTTCTCCCACCAGAAACCGACTCCGGCAGGTCGATTTCGGTTTCTATCCCCCAAAACCTGAAAAACCCGAACCGACCGAAGAAAAACCCAGATTCCGGCAAAAAATCCAGATTCCGGCGAGAAACCCAAATCCCGGCGAGAAAAATTCCAGAATCCGGAGAAAAAACCCAAATCTCGGCCAAAAAACCTAGATTCAGGCGATATTTCACGTAGATTTGGCTAGATTTTGACCGGATCTAGCAAAATCTCATTAAATCCGATGAGATTACGGCCGGATCTGGCGAAATCTCATAGATTCCGATGAAAGTTTTGCCAGATCTTGAGTTTTCTCGAGTTTTCTCGTCGTTTTCTCCCCGTTTTATCAGAACTCAGACGCTGACCGACCCGTCCGCCACCCAAAAAAAGTCTGATCCGTCCGACCCGTTTACTCCGACGGTCGGCGGCGGGTGAGATTGTCCAAAACCCGATTCCGTCGGGTCGGTTCCGGGTTGGGCAGAAACCCGACCCGGACCGACCCATGGACAACCCTACTCAAGATCAAGGAAGAAGTAGAGAAACAGTACAATGCGGGATTCTTGAGAGTGGTCAACTATCCAGAGTGGTTAGCTAATGTGGTTACAGTGCCAAAGAATGATGGGAAGGTCTGAATGTGTGCAGATTTTCAAAATCTGAATAAGGCCAGCTCGAAAGATGACTTTCTATTGCCTCACATTGATGTCCTAGTTGACAACACATCGGGTCATGCTTTGTTATCATTTATGGATGGATTTTCAGGATACAATTAGATTAAGATGGCTCTAGAAGATATGGAGAAAAATTCCTTTATCATTCCATAGGGGACATATTGTTACAAGGTCATGCCATTTGGCCTTAAAAATGCTGATGCAACTTACCAACATGCAGCCACCACTTTATTGCATGATTTGATCCATAAAGAAGTAGAGGTTTATGTTGATGATATGATAGTAAAGTCCAAAGACCATGAAAGGCCTATACCAGCTTTGAAGAAGTTCTTTGAAAGAATCTAGTTCTACAAGTTGTGGTTGAATTTGAAGAAGTGTGCTTTCAGAGTCACATCCAGAAAATTGCTAGGGTTTATGGTAAGCTAGAGGGGAATAGAAGTTGATCCTGAGAATAGGGTTATCCATCTCACCCGCCCACCTGCCCAACCTGCCCATACCCAACCCGCTACAACCCGATCCGGTTGCTTTGGTGGTTGGACGCGGGTCTTGAGTTCCAAAACTTGACGCCAGCGGTTCAGTTTTGGGTCCCCTCCTTAAAAACCAGTTCAGCCCGACCCGCCCAAAGAGAGAACAACCCGTGCAATTTCCAGATTTTCGACGAGTTTTCCAGCATGATTTGGCAGATTTCAGCGACCAAAACACCAAATCTGGCAATTCTTAGCACGATTTGGTGGAAAAAGCATCGGATTTGGTAAAATCTCTGCCAGATCCAGCTAGATCGCACCGTTTCTTGGACGGATTGGGCCAGATCTTGCCAATTTTCTCTTTTTTCTGTGGTTTTCGGCAGGTTTTGGCTTCACCCGAAACCGATGCTCACCCGACGGGAAACCGACCCATAAAATTTGAACCTCTGGCGAGTCAGTTGCAGGTTGGGTACCTCCTTACCCGATCTCCAGCGGGTCGATTGCAAGTTGGGCACAAACTCGACCCGCCGGACCCATGGACAGCCCTACGTGAGAAAATCAAACCAATTGTAGAGATAAAGCCCCTAAGAACTGAAAAGGAGATCCGTGGATTTCTGGGGAGGATACAGTACATTAGCAGGTTCATAGCCCAACTCACTATGACATGTGAACCAATCTTCCGATTGCTCAAGAAGGAAGTCCCTACAGTGTGGAATGAATAATGTCAAGAAGCCTTTGAGAAGACCAAGAGTTATCTGATGAAACCACTAATACTTGTCCCACCACCAATACTTGTCAAAAAGCCATTGTTGTTGTATCTCACCACTACGGATACAGCAATGGGGGCTTTACTTGCTCAATACCTAGAGGAGACTAGAAAGGAGGATGCAATTTACTACATTAGCAAGAAGATGTTGCCTTATGAAGAAAAGTATTCACCGTTAGAGAAGACACGTGTAACACTTGTATGGGTAACCGGTAAACTCAGACATTATATGCTTGCTTACAAGGTTTTATTGATTACAAGAATGGATCCTTTGAAGTACTTAATGGAAAAGCCTGTACAAGATGGGAAGACCACTAAATGGGTATTGCTTCTATCGAATTTGATATTAAGTATGTGAATCAGAAATCTGTGAAAGGGAGAGCAATTGTCAATCACCTAGCCCATTGTTCACTAGAAGAAACTGAAGAGATTCAAGGAGATTTTTCGGATGAAGACATCATGGGGATTGAGGTAGAATTATGGAAAATGTATTTTGATAGAGCAACAAATCAAAATGGAAGTGGCATTGGAGTTCTCTTAATTTCTCTAAAAGGGACACACATTCCATTTTCTAGTAAACTCAACTTTCCTACCACCAACAATGCCATTGAATATGAAGCTTGCATCATGGGGTTACAAGTAGCCCTAGGCCTTGGAGTAAAAGAGTTGAAGGTATAAGGAGACTTAGGCTTGATAATCTCTCAAGTTTAGAATAAATGGAAGATCAAAGAAGAAAGGCTGATGCCTTATCATGAATGTCTTTAGAAGTGGGCATCAAAATTCAGCAAGATTCAATATTAATATATGTAGAGGATGCCAAATCAAATTACAGATGCTTTAGCAACCATGACTTCCATGATAGATGGGCCAAAGGAAGATGAAGCAAGACCGATAGTGTTGGAAAAAAAAAAGAAAAAAAAGAAGAAGAATTAGCCTACTACATGACAATAGAAGAAGATGAAGAAATGAATGGAGAAAGTGAATGGTATTCAGACATCCTACAATGCCTCAAGGATGGGACCTACCCTAAGTCTGCAAACAAGAATGACCAATTAACCATTCTGAGGTTGTCTACTAATTACATTATTTGTGGTGAAAGGCTTTACAGAAGATCATATGATGGAATTCATCTCCTTTGTGTAACCGCCAAGGAAGCACAGTAGATAATTGAAGAGGTTCATGAGTCAAGCTATGGGCCATATATGAATGCATACATGCTGTCAAGGAAGATAATGAGACAATGTTACTATTAGACTACTATAGAAGCTGATTGTGCGGCTCATGTTCGAAAATGCCATCAATGCCAAGTCCATGGAGATCCGAAGCACATGCCACCCATGCCATTACATACCATGACATCACCCTAGCCATTCTCCATATGGGGGATAGATATTATCGGGAAGATTCACCCAACAGCATCTAATTGCCATGAATTCATACTTGTAGCCATTGACTACTTCACTAAATGGGTAGAAGCTGCCTCATACAAGGTTCTGAATTCAAAGAAAGTTGCTCAATTCATCCAGACCAATATCATCTGCAGATACGGGGTACCACATGAAATTATCTCTAACAATGGGCAACACTTTAAAGAAGAAACAGAGAAGCTACTAGAACAGTTCAACATTTAACATCACAAGTCTTCACCTTAATGTCCTCAGACTAATGGAGCAGTTGAGGTTGCTAATAAAAATATAGGGCGAATCTTGAAGAATATCACAAAGAACTACAAGGACTGGCACCTATAGTTGCCCTATGCACTCTGGGGGCATAGAACATCAATTCGATCTTCCATAAGAGCCACTCCTTATTCATTGGTGTACGGGATGAAAGCAGTTCTTCCCATTGAAATGGGTGTTCATTCCCTAAGGACAGTACTAGAAAGTGAAATCTCTAAAGTAGATTGGTTACAAAGCAGATATGATCAGTTGTATCATATTCAAGGTTATCGAAGAAGGCTTAGGAAAGCTTTTGACAAGAAAGTGAGAACCAGAGATTTGAAGTTGGGGGATTTAGTGTTAAAGGAAATCCGAGCCCCAATCTAAGATGCAAACGGGAAGTTCAAGCAAAATTGGGCAAGCCCATACATTATCAAACAGATATACTCTGGGGGAGTAGTAAGGCTGATGGACTTAGATACTAACCCTTTGATTGAGCCAACCAATATGGATCAACTGAAGAAATATCACGTCTGAAGTGGTAGTCTGAAAGCACCACGTCTGAAGTGGTTGTAGATTATGTTATTAAAAAAAAAAGCTCGTTAGGCTGAAAACCCGAAAGGGCGATCTAGGAAAAAATTAGAGCAACAAAAAAGAAAAAGAAAAAAAGAAAACAAAAAAAAGGGTAGGTTAAAAACCCGAAAGGGCAATCTACGCAAAAGGAGAGTAAAAAAAAAAAGAAAAGTGAGAGAGCTTGCTAGGTCAAAAAATCGAAAGGGCAGCTTAGGCAAAAGTTAAGGCAAAATAAATAAATAAATGAACTACGTGATGACTTGATCCTTCTGCCAAAGAGGTATGTAGGCAACCATGCATTGGTTCGGTCACAATTTCCTAAAACCACCATTTGCCCATTAACCAAAAATTTTCAAAAAATAAAACCATTCCAATAAACCATGTCATTACATAGAAACCCACACCTTAACCATAATAATAAAAAATAAAATAACATAAAATAACCCAAACTACAAGAACCCAAACCCTAAGCCAAACCATTAAAAAAAAAAAAAAAGCCTACACTTTAAATAGAATCCCTAACCTGCAAATCCTAAATAATTCCTAAATATAAGAGTTTTTACATCAAATTTTAAATAAACATATTTAAAGCCAAAAAAATAAGAACGTCACTTTGTCTTCAATCTTTTCTCTTTTTGTTGATCACTAATTTCTCTTGTGATAGGTATTTTGTCATCATTATCCTTTCTTTTGAATTCATAGTTGTCCTCATTAGGTCTTTCTTGGTTGTCTTTGAGAAACTGTTCTCTCATAGAAATCCTCTTAGCCTCCTTATCAATAGTCTTGTCTATTAACCAATTAGAGTATTTTGTAGTCATCCTGTGAAAGTGAACCCTAACAAAAGATTGGTCCACTCGGTCAACCATCTCCAATCCCAATAGCATGTTCTGTACAGAAGTAGGATTTGTGTCCACATGAGTGAAGAATCTTCTTCTTTTGCCACCAGGCATTCCTTGCTCATATTTGAATTGCCTCAAGAGTCTATCTCCCTTGTAGAAAGTTGCCCTCCGTAACCTAATAAGGAAGATGTGATATGATCTTGGAGACTTCAATAGAGGGGGTGGGCACTTCCACTAATAACAGTCCAATTGAATTGAGATACTAGATTTCTTGTCTAAGAATTTCACCCAGTCACTCTCAGTTTGGAACTCAGTTTTGATTACAGCCCTGCTAAGAAAACTGCTAGGCCTGTAATTACCAGTTGTAGGCTTAGTAATCATGTCCAGTCGTTCCATCAGCCATATCTGCAAAGTCAAAGGACTCCCTAAGAAGTTTTGAGTTTCTTCACTATGAAATACAGCATCCAATCCTAGAAAAGTTTCCGCCAAGATCAAAGAGACAGGATTATCACCATCCCTAATTTGATTCACAACACTTATGGCTTGAGCATCCATAAAACTGTGTCTTATAGAGAAAAGCTAAAGTTTTTCCACCATGCATAAAGCCAAACTGAAGTTTTTCTGCATATTGTTGGTCACTCCATGAGTGCGTTTGTTAATTAGCCGAGAGATAATTGCAGAAGATTCACCATTTGACCTTATCAATAATGGAAGTAGGAAGACCAAGAGCATCAAACAAATATTCCTTATGCTTGGGGTCACAAGAAACAGCTACAGATTTTTTGCTTGAATCATAGCCCAAGATAGCAAAAAATTCTTCAATTGTCGGACAGAGTTCAGCAGTGTTAAACCGAAATACATGGTCTTCGGGATCCCAGAATTTCACAGCAGCACGAGTGTACTGCAGGATTTATTGTGTAATTCTACAAAGCTCAATCAATCAAAAATTAGACACTATCGATTGAAGCTCGTGTAGATTGTTTTTCTGCAGATTTTTCCAACTCAGCCCAAGCCCATATGACATGTAGGGTTTTATGTTTTGCTTCAAGTATAAAAAGAAAAACCCGAGCCATGTTTTAGAGGTTGTTATGCTATGTGTATGAATCTCTTGTGAGATCTAGAGATGTTTGCCTTCATACATACTTAGGGTTATCAAGATTAAGATCGATGTCAAGAGCTTGGTGATTGCTTCAATTGCTGCATAAAGAGCTTAAAGAAAACACAAGTGGGAGTACTTGTGGTTGCTATGAATCCAAGAAAGAAGTAGTCCGTGGACTCGGAGCTGTCACGTGTTTATGGTAATAAGTTTTCTACTCAAGGTAGCAATAAGATGTTAGTGGTCTAAGTTGCTATTGTAAAACTTCAATTCTTTCATAATGGATTTGTTTTACCTTGAGGCTAGCTAGGATAAATCCTCCCCAGGTTTTTTACTGGTTTGGTTTTCCTGGATTATCATATCGTTGTGTTCTTTATTTTCCACATTGTTTAATTGATATGATTTACTTGTGTTAACTTAGATTTGAATAATTTATCTAAGTAATCACTTGTTTAAATAACTAGGTTAAATAACTTGTGTCTTAAGAGGTCTAAAAATGTACATGACATTCCTCAGAGCCTTGATTCCCTTTAGTTTGTAGATTGTAAAATTGGTTTTGGTACTGAAATCAAAGCTACGAACCCATTTGTTGATATCATGAATTGTTGAATGAGAAAAATTATGATTGCTAGCCATCGATGACTTTTGCTTGTGATTATTGTGTTTTGCTAACCTTTATGCAGAGAATTGTTGCAGGAGAATTCATTTATATAAGCTACATCAATTTCTAATCAGGTTTGAAATAGGTTTTAGAGAGTTTGTTGCTGAGGAGAGTGTTTCATGATCACAAACGAAGTAAATGTTTTTCAAACAATGTGAAAACGCGAAACATGCATTGGAAAGTCGTAAGGAGTCGACCCACCATGGCATGAGCGTTGTGACGTGGCATAGTGCCATTCGGCACTCTAAAAGTGCCAAGATATTCACCCATGGCTCATTTATTTTCAAAAAAAGAAAAAAAAAATCATCATCATTTGTTCAAAAAAAAAAATCTTCATAACCAAGATTTCCAAAATCATGCATTCATTTTAAACTAGGGGCATTCAGCTCCGCCTCATTCAAGTAAGTGCAGATTCCATCAAAGCCAATCAAGATAAGTTTAAATTAGTACTACAAGATCTCATCAGGTGAATTCTAAACTTGTCTCATTTAAAGTTTCTACATGATCCAAGGCGATTCCAAGGACAAAGAGCTGAACATGGAAAGTAATATAAGATTGACTAAGGAACACTTCCTGTTCTTTTGTAGGAAAAATGAAATATACAAGTCGTACATCATTAGTACTCCGAGTCCGCCTGCGTAAGGATCTCCTTGATCCACCTCTAGAAGAGCCATCTTTAGTATTTCCTATTGACTTGTGAAGAAGCAAGGGTCGTACTGACGATTTTCAAGTTCAAGGCTCCTGATCCTTTCCTCTAAAGTTCTTCTGGTAGCATCAGCAGTTTCCATTCTATGTGCCTGAAAAGTCAGCAAAATTAAGTGTAATTCTACCATCAAGCACAGTTCAAGCAAGAGATACTTAGAAAGAAACATGGCATACCTAGTTCGAATCACTGAGCACGTATTGGGAGGATTGAGTGTGAGTCAATGACTGCAAGCCTCCAATCATCTGCATGCTTTCTTCCACTAGATCCACATCAACCTAAAGCACAACTCTTCCAAGTTAAGAGCCATTCATCAAGCTAAGAAGAAATAAGGACAAAGAATTGAAAATTCAAGAACATACCGGATTGTGCCAAGGAACATTTGGTACATGTGCTAGCCTAGTTAAAGGCATGGAACTATACGTTCCATCAGGATTCATCACATCATACTACCACGCCGGAAAATGGGGATAAGTCTCCATGAAATAACTAGAAGAGCCACTAGCATAGTAAGGAGAGGGAATCTCTTCCTCTTCCTCTCCCCCTTCCTATCCTTCAGAAGATAGAGGTTGAAAATACAACATGCAATTATTGTTACTAAGCAAAAATATATAAAGGAATTTGCAAGATAAAAAATTTGACTTTAGAAGGGAAGAAAAGTACCGTTTTGCCAACCAAGAAACCTTGCAGATGAAGTCAGAGAAATTCAGAATAATTCCCTTCTACTCCTGCAACAATATAGCCGTTACGAGCCCGAGCAATCTCTTCATCAGCCAGAAAGTCAGCGAACCGAATAGTGTGATAAGGAGGAGTTGGAATTGTGGTAGGAGGATACTCATGTTCAACTTGGGGAACCATCCGATCACCAAGATACCAATACCTTCCATGCGCACACTTAAACAACACTTGGCAGCCATTCAATTCTAGAGCCCACTTACACTCTGCATACCTTTCACATCCAGCCCAAGGATTTAAATCCATCTAAAAAGTCATAAGGAACTCAGAATGAGAGGAGACTGAACCATAGCCGAGTGCCAAAGATTCCAAAAGAAAGAGGAGGAATAACTCACATCATCAGCAGTTAAATTATCAATCACCAAGCGCCAAATTTCCAAAGAACGCCTGGAAGGTGTAGACAAATGATGTTTGGGCAACCAATGGAGAAATCTATGAAAAATGCCAACAACTTCTTCTTGAATTTCAGGACCAACTCCAAAGTACTCATACATCCAGACCTGAAAAATTCATAACACCATTACCACATAGCCAAAATAACTTTCCAAAACCTACACATACAAATGGAGCCCAACCCAAGCCTGAAAGGGTCTGCCTAGAGAGTTGGGTCATAAATGCATTAGAGTAGCATAGGCCATGCCACTCCAATCATAATTCCGGATTTGTTCAATTTTTCTCAAGCTCCCCAAGAAGGACAGATTCACAGTACTGCCTAAATCCAAACACAAAAAAGTCCCAATGAAAATAAGCATGAACATACGAGCACCCTTTGCCACAGTCTCACAATGGGGAATACTTTCACATAGCTAAGACAAAGGGATATTGTTACTCCTCATTCTAGAAGGCACTACACCTAGAAGATTCTTGAGTTCAATTGAAGTAAGGGAATCATTGACAAGAATTCTTTCACCACCCAACCTCAAACCGATGATAACAGAGAAGTCATAAGGTGTCAACATTACCTCCCCAATGCTTGGAAAATGAAAGGTGTAGGTAGTGTCCCAAAAGCGTTCTGCCAAGCAGGAAGTAACTGAAGATCTTTGTATTCATGTGTCTCTTGATTTAACAGAGCTTCAAAGAAAGTGCCAAAGCCTGCTTCATTAATGATGTTTTTAATGCTAGGAGACAATGATGCCTATGCATTTTTCAACATTTGGAGACTGCCTTGACTCTTGAAGCTTTGCAACACAAAAGTTTAGCTCATCATTTTCCATGCCAACAAAAAACTCACATGACAAAAAATTTCCATGTCGCAAAATCACATGTCCAAAAATTTTCCATGACTAAACTCACATGTCAAAAAAATCCCACAATCAAAACCTATACGACCAAAAAATTCTCAAAAATCAATGCCCCACCAAAATTTCGCCACAATCAGAATCTTCCACTCATCCATACACAACTACCAAATTTTTCCATAACCATGCAGAAAAAATTCCTTCATGTCTAAGATAAGTTCATGCCCATGCACAAATAAATTCTTACATAGCCAAAATCATAAACACACAAATTTTCCAAGAATCAACATCACAAACCCAACAAAATTTTTCCATAAGTCAAAATTTCATACCCATAAAATTTTTCCCATGTCCAAAATTTTTTCATACCCACAAATTTACCTACAAAATTTTGCCATGATCATAAGACAAAGTTTACACATGCCAACAAACTTTTCCTACATGTATCATGAACATATTCATCTAAGCCTATCATAAAATTTTCACAATGCCAATACTCCCAAAATCAAAACCAAAGTTCATCCAACAACATCACAATTTACCCACATTGTCAAAATTCCATGAACTACCAACATTGTCCAAATTGCACCATGATAAAATAATAATAATAATAATAAAATAATAAAATAATGCTCCAAGAATGCCCCAAAACCAACTAATAACACAATGCCCACAAATTGTAACAACCAAATGGCAATACCTCACCATGAAACTTTCAATGGAACATGAAACAATATTGTTCCAAGCGAAGAAGCCAAATAAAAACTCACCTTGGTGTCTACATGACAATATGGAGCATGGGTCCTAGGGTCTTGAAGAACCCCATCCTCATCATGCCAATCAATTGTGGGATCATATTTCTTACCATGAAAAGTAAGAAAAGAGGATCCTTTGGAGGAAGAAGCCATCTTGATGCAAAAGAAAAATGGGTTTCACCAAAAATGGGTGTGTGGTGAAAATGCTCAAAAACATAATGATCTAAAGAAATATTGATGGAGATGGATAAGGGTAAGTTAAGAAGCTTAGAAAAGTGTTTTTTTATGAGAAGAAATGGTGAAATGAAGAAGAAAAATCAAGGGGAAGAAGAAGATGAATAGTGTTAATAGAGGAAGAAAAGTTGATGAAGATGAAGCAAAAAAGGAAAAAAGGGAGAAACAAAGAAGTAGGGGGCCAAAATTTCAGCCCCACACTTAAACTCAACCAACAGCTGAGTCAACTCAGTCAAACTGAGTTGACTCAGTCAACCCAAAAAAAAAAAGATAAAAATTCAAATTCAAATTCAAAGTTTTCAAGTTTTTTTTTTTTTTTTTTAAACCTCAAATTTTCAAATCAAAATTTCCATTCCCAAATTTTTAATTTCACATTCTCAATGCCCAATTTTTAAATCCAAACTTTAAATTTTCAAGAAAGAAATTCAAACCCCAAATTTCATGATCAAAATTTCAAGCCTTAATGTTCAAAATCCTAAATCTCAAAATTTTAGATTTCAAGTCCCAAATTTCAAATCAAAATCTCAAAGTTTCAAAATCTCAAAATTTTAAATGTCAATTTCAAAACTTCCAAGTTTCAAGAAAATCAAATGTTTCTCAAAAATAAAATCTTTTGTCAATCTAACTTTTCTTGATAAAGTTTAAATCAAGGAGTAACCAATGAAAATCACACAAAACAGTAGGATTGTAACGCTCCCATAATTTAAAGATTTTTTGTAGGCACAACTCTAGATCAAAGTAGAGAAGACTTTAATCAACATTGCAACAAGTCCAGATTGAGGTAGAGAAGACCTTTGATCGACACTCCAACAACTCCAAATTGAGGTAGAGAAGACCTTGAATCCACATTCCAACAACTCTAGATTGAAGTAAAGAAGACCTTCGATCGACATTTCAACAAGTCCAAATTGAGTTAGAGAAGACCTTTAATTGACATTTCAACAACTCCAGATTGAAGTAGAGAAGACCTTTAATCGACATTTCAAAAACTCCATATTGCGGTAGAGAAGACCTTTGATTGACACTCCAACAACTCCAGATTAAAGTAGAGAAGACCTTTGATCGATATTTCAACAAGTCCAGATTGAGGTAGGGAAAACCTTTGATTAACATTTCAACAACCCCAGATTAAGGTAGAGAAGACCTTTAATCGACATTTCAAAAACTCTTGATTGAGGTAGAGAAGACCTTTGATCGACATTTCAACAAGTCCAAATTGAGGTAGAGAAGACCTTTGATCGACACTTTAACAACTCTATATTAAAGTAGAGAAGACCTTTGATCGACATTTCAACAAGTCCAGATTGAGGCAGAGTAGCCCTTAGGTCGCAGACAATTCCAGATCGAGGTGGAGAAGCCCTTAGGTCACAGACAATTCCAGATCGAGGTAGAGAAGCCCTTAGGTCACAGACAATTCCAGATCGAGATAGAGAAGCCTTTTGGTCGTAGACAACTTCATATTTAAGATCAAGATTGAAAAGCCTCTTAGTCACATCAATTGTCAAGAATTACTTCTAGATTCATCAACTACCAGCTAAGTCAAGTATTTTCATTTTTTGTCAAAAGATAAGGCACTAGTTCTATGTTCCAAAGTTTTAGGTTCGAGGGCTAGGTAATCTTTGAAAATTCAACCTCAATTAAATCATGGTCACTAAAATTAGTGTCTTTGTTTTACATTGACATTCGCTTTCCAAGCTCTGTCAATGAGGGGCATTCTATAGACACTCGATTTTGCACCCATGATTTAATCAAGGGGAATGACTTGAATGATCATTCATGTACCTGAAAAATCATGATTGCATTACATGCATCAATTTGTTCTTGCATTACATGCATCAATTTTTTCTTGCATTACATACATCAATTTTTTTTCATTACATGCATTAACTCATTCATTGCATATCATAAAAATGATCTTGAAATTCTAACAGTCGCAATGGTATATTCGGTTTCCAAATCGGACTATCGAATCAGAAGATATCGCATAATCAAGTTTGCACAGTTAGCATGCATTGTGTCTAGGTAGAGTTGACCACATATGATTAATTTAAATTAATTTTGATTGGTTAAAAAATTAAAATTAATTAAATAATTTTGTGATTGGTTAATAATTAGTGTTTAAAATAGGGATGCATGCATAGGAATAAAAGGGATGATTGGATAACAATAAAATTGTGGATAATTTGAACTTTATCATAGACTAAGGATGAAAACACATCTAGGTGCGAGGAACGGATCAAAAAACCCTATAAGGAGAGTCCAAAACGCACCCAAATACGGAAGTGTGTTCAGCATCCAAGAGCACCATTCGGCCCTTTTGGAGTGCCAAATGGCACTTTAAAAAGGCCGAATTTCCTCCTTTTGGGCTTTGGCCCAACGGCCATCAAGTGACGATAAGACACACTCTTTTCAATCTTTTCGCAGAAGGATGGGCTATTTTTTAGAGTTTTCCAGCCCCTATAAATAGAGGCTGGGTCTCATAATTCAGGACCTTTTTTCTACGCTCTAAGAGGCATACATTTTAAGGCTCTTATATTGTTGATATTTGCTGATCCTCTCTGAGATTTCCTGCAAAAAGTAGGGTTTTTAGGTTTCAAAGATAATTGAATAAGTTTCTTTGAACCCTAAAACATCCTCTCAAAAACAAAGAGTGCTCATGCAAAAGGTTGTTTTCAATCACCCTATCTTTTTTTATGCTTCTTTTTATGTTAATGAATGTTTTTATCCATAACATGAATGGTTCATTGTAAAATGTACTCCCCCCTAGATCGAGGGTTTTACATGGAGTTGCCACTTATTTAACTTAAATGGAAAAATAAGAAAACCTTCAATATAAAAAAAAAAAAAAAAAAACTTCTGTTGTGTTAATGAATATGACAATTTACATCAATTTTGTAACAATTTATTACATTGCTTTATTTCCTAGTTACATTCTAAAAAATGTAAAATTGCATATACAAGAGCATAGTCTAGAACCCTTAATCTTGGTTCGGAGGCTAATTTACAAGATGGGAAGGGATTAAGCACCCATCTCGCCCGGTAAAACCGGTCTCCTAGGTTAAGGTGGCCAATATCATGTCATGTCAAACAAATACAAACAATATGTCATATAAACATGTTACTTTGCAGGAATTGTAAACAAATATGTGTTAGGGGAATTTCACATAAAGAGAAACAAAAAGTGAAACTTGTTAGATAACAATTTAAATGTAAAGAAAGTATGAAGGTAATGGCATGTTCATCTAAGCATGTGAAGAAAAAACAAAGTTGTCATGTCATTTGTCATCAACATAATTGCAAAGAGAACAAAATAAAATAAAATAAAACATTTAAGCATATTTGATCATCCAAGCAATTATGAAAAAAATAAAGGAAAAATCCCTTAGACATGTTCATCTAGAGAAAATCAAAATACTTAGACATGTTCGTTCAAGCATTTAAAAAAAAAAAAAAAAAACCTACCTAGACATGTTCATCTAAGCATTCAAAGGAAAGTCGTGCTTTAGCCTAGAAGTGTTCATCTAAGCATTCAAGAGAAAATTGTGCTTTAGCCTAGAAGTGTTCATCTAAACATGTAAAAGGAATATCAATGAGACATATGGGCATGTTCATCCAAGCATATCATGAAAGAAACAAATAATGACTTGTTAAGCATTTTTTCAAGCATGTGTATAAAGTTAAGAACATAATTAACTACTTACTAGCATAGAACATAAATTAAAAGGGGGAAGTGATCACTTAAAGGGCTAGATGATGCTGAATTTGTGTTATCTTTTGCACCTGTTTCGTATTTTGGCCATAACTTTCTGGTCAGAATTCCAATTGATTTAGGATTGATTTTATTTGAAAGGAAATTCAATTATCCACCACTTTTATAGAATAGAGAAAACCAAATTTCAACGTTTTCCAGGCCAAAAATGCAATTCAAGTTGCTGCTGAAGATAATGACGTTTTTTGAGCATTTTTCTGTTTTTTTTTTTTTTTAATTTTTCATGATCATATCTTTTTCTATCTCCAAAATTTTTTCAAAAGAGCAGATAAGATGGCAAAAAGGAAAACATTTTTTTATTATTTCTTAAAAAATGAAATAAAATGAAATCCAATCAAAAATCACACTTAATTAATTTTAAATTAATTCTTGTGAGAACCAATCAAAATTAAGCGTTTAAAATAGGACGTGATCGGGCCCATCATGTAGGTGAGCCATGATCATTGAAAATTGTTTGTACGATAACTTTTAATCAGGTGGTCCGATCAAAACCTATGACATACCATTATGATCGTTAGAGCATCAAGATTTGTTTTGTATGACAAATCTGAAGATCTATCAGTTGGTTAAATGCAAGTTGTAAAATGGGGTGTCTACATTCATCATTGTTTTGTTTAAAGCATGATTTTTTTTTTTTTTTTATGTAATTGTTAAAATCTCTTTCTTAAATGTCAATAATCTGCATGTGAACAATTCTTTTTCTTAAAATAAAAACAGATTTGAATCTTTATTAGATGTAGATCTAAATTTTTCTTAATCAAAAATAGATCTAAATCTTTATTGGATATAGATCTAAGTTTCTCTTCAAACAAAAATAGATCTGCATCTTTATTAGATGCAAATTTGCATTTTTTTAAGTTAAAAACTTATTTGTATCTTTCTTAGATATAGATCTTATTTTTCTTTAACATATGTAGATTTTGAAATAAAGGAAAAGATTAAACATGATTGTGTTTGTGTTTGTGTTTGTTTTATTTTATTCATGTTGCATAAATTTAAATTATGAGTGAAACTCTCTTCTTAAAAAATCTTTTTCATTCTTTTACAACATACAAAAAAAAATCTGATTTTTCTATTATCAAAAAACCATATTTTTTTATCACCATAAATCAGATCTGATCTTTTACAAACCAAAAGAAAACTTTTTTTTTTTAGTTCTTAAAAAATAGGTCTGATACTTTTCAAATCAAAAGACTTTATTTTATGTAATAAACAAAGATCTGAACTTTTATCTCCAAAAACCACTTTTTTCTTCATACTACAAAACATATTTGGTATTTTGACAAAACAAAATCATTTTTTTTTTTTACCAACCAAAACAGATCTGATTCTTTTCAAAAGAAGAGACTTCATTCATAAATAAATTAGTGTGATTTAATTTTTGATTCACATGTTCAACATATTATTCATGACATTTATAAAATGGTACATAAGTCACAAGAGTCTAGAAGACCAGACTTTGTTTGGGAAAAATGGGTGCCTAATACCTTCCCATTCCATAACCTAGCATCTGGATTTAGGTTTTTGGATAAGTAGATCTAGCCTTGTCTTTATTTTTAATTTGGGTAGAATGTAACTAGGACAAAAAATCATGTAATTATTTGGTAGTTTGTAACTAGGACCTAAAGTTATGTAATTTTTCAAATTTTCAATTATGTAATTATTTTTTATTCAATCAATGAAGAGAACAATTCAGTCATGTATTTATTTTTTCTTTTTTTTTTATAAAAAAATAAGTGGCGACTCCAAATGGGTCGCCACTTATCAAAGGTCGTTGTATCCCTATAGACATCTATAAAGGATAGGATGAAGTGAGAGAAAAAATCAATGGAAAGTCCCTCAAGAAGGGATAACAAAAATTGAGCACGAGACTCTGTGATAGAGTTATAGTGAGATAAAGGATGAAGAACAAGTATCATCACCATGTTAAGGAATCTCAGACCTTTTGCAAAACCCGAGCAAGGGGTGTTTTAATGGTTACCCCAAGATGAAGGTGTCTCACAGAATAGAGACAAGAGTTTGTCTTTGGACACAGTCCTCGGACGATCGCAAATAGGGTAGTCAGGATGCGCTATCCTAGGAATATGTAGTACTTCAGATAAAATATCTGGAGTAACTACAATGCGAGTACCTCGAACGCAAGTAATAAAATGAGGTACTAAAGTGTCGAATCTATGCATATTGTAGTAAAACTTCTGTATGATCATGGAGGGACAAGTGACCGGGATGCCACACAGTGACTCCCAACCCCGACTGTGGATGACAGTAGGAAGGTTATTATTGGAAAAATTCAATAGAATGAATTGGCATTCCAAATGAATCCCGCGTCATGAAAATTTCTTCGAGAAGTCTGACTTGGCCTTTTTATCACGGAACCTGACATGGGAGGGGGTAGGATTAGAGGAAGATGCCCCAGAATGAAGGGTTCTAGGATGGAGTAGATTTACGTTTAGGTGCCATAGAGCAGATTAACGCAAGAAGAAAAGAGAGAGAGAGAGAGAGAGACGCAGAAAAGCAGCAAACAGTTTAGTATCAAATGATAGAAACAAAGTTGGTACGTATGCATAAAAATGCATGAACATGTGACATGCAAACTTAAAAAAATCATGGGCTCAGCTTAATCCAACCTAACAGCACACAGCAATTCAACATATATAGCACACATCTATAATGCATGAAAATATAGTTAAAATGCAAATGTGATGCAATGCATGAATATTTAAGATCATTTACACAAAACCCATCCCAAAAATTTCACCAAAATTTCATTAATTTTGAAAAACCCCGAAAATTCTTCAAAAAACCAAAAACCTAGGTCTAATGTGTGAAATGCATGAAGAATGAAGGATTTAGGAACCTTACCAGAGAAGAAACTCTTGATCTAGGCCAAAAATCGCAAGGGAATGAAGTTTGGAGTGAGAGAGAAGTGTTTGGGAGGTGAAAAAACACAAACTATTGAGAGAGATCGAGGAGAAATAAGGGAAATGTCGCGTGGACCCTATATATAGGAATTCCAGTTTCTCGATGGATCGAGAGGTGTTGAGAGCTATCAAGAATAAAAATGCGTGAATTAGCTGTCGAAGAGCTATCGAGGATCTGTCGAGAGGTGTCCACAGCAAAAGGGGCTCAATGGATTGAGCATCCAGAAAATTCCTTGATGGATTGAGTAGCTATCGAGCAGTCATTAAGAATGCGATAAAAAGAAGCTAAAAGGGCTCGATAGATAGCCTAGCTGTCGAGAGGGGTCCAGGAGCTGTTGAGATTACTTAAAAACAAATTTTCAAGAAGAAAAAAAACATAGATATGAATGCAATCAAGCATGCTACATAACCAAAGATTCAAACAACATTTTAAGCTCTCAAAATCATCTCTCAACAAGAAAAATGTCAAGCACATAGATCCAAAACACACACACACACACACTAAACAAGTCTATCCAATTTTATATTTCAAAAACAAATTAAGACTGTTTAGTGAGCATACATCAATACATGTATTCTTTGTGATGGCCAAATCACATTGTACATGCACATATATCAAGTGTAGCAAGGAATATTGCGTGTTGTGTGTGAAAAACATCGCAAGATTGCATTAGTGTCTACATGTTATGACGATTTGAGATATGAGAAAATCACTTTAACTCACACACAATCATAACTGTTTGATGGGGATTATCATCTTTGAGGTACATCTTATAACTCTCACATCTCTTAGAAGACACACTTGCAATCATATATAAAGCATTTTGATTCTTTTTTCTTTTTATTTTTTTTTCTTTGCATAGTTTTCTTTTAAGCAAACCATGCATGGGCATATAAGAGATAGAAAAAAGAAATACTGAATGATGTTAAGCGTTTGACATTCCACTTCTGCAATGCCAAAACATACAAATGTCATTTCATGATTGGCAGGCAACAATGGTGAGATGGTTATTTATGCCTTTATCTTAGGATTTTCTAGTCTTTCCCGTCAAAAAGGGTGATACGAGTGTTAAGTACAAGAGATTACTTAATCTTATGCATCATAAACATGAGCCACAAAGCTCACTTGCTTAGTTGTATATAGAGATGCTCATCTAAGCTACAAAAGATATAAAATTTAGAAAACTTTGTTTCAATGGCCATCGAAGGTACACAAGTACCAATATACACAAACACACACTGTTTTTGTATTTTTTCCAATTTTTCAATTTTTTTTTTTAATTTTTATGAAAAGCAAAATAAAACAAAACTAAAAAATAAACAAACAAAAACATGTTAAACAAAGCAATGCATAAAACTAGATTGACTCAAAACATGAAAGCAAAACACATAATTAATGCAAAAACAAAAACAGGAAGGGGAGAGAGAGAAACAGTGACTAAATCACTTGGAGACTTTTTCTTTCTACACCTTGGAAAAACCTTTCCGTTTATCAAACCCTTGATTTGGTGGTAAGGGGGAAGAATTGAAACCGTTTAAGTTCGAAAGGAACACGAAGGCATTGAGAAGATCTCCAAGAGGAGCAAAGGAGGATGGAAACTGATTTTGGTTTCCCGATGAGATCATACTATTACTTTGTTGAGTGGCTAACCACTTGTGGAAATTAGGTCAAGTATGTCCAGCTGCTCCACAGTGATGACAAAGATGCTGCTTCTTCTATTTAGGGTTTTGAGTGTTTCCCTTCTTAGCCCTAGGGTTTTCTCTTTCTTATCCTGCATAAAGGGTACTCCAAAGATAGATTTACCCTTGTATATGTTCTCACTAGCTAAAACATTTTGCACATCATTGTTTTCAGATTCAACATTATTACTAGGAGGAACAAAAATAGTAGTACTAGCAGAAGCAATACTAGGAGAAGAGAAATCATACCCTAAACCAGTTCGATTGAAAGCAAATTTTTGAAGACTGAGCATCTCATCAAGCTTTGCACTTGAAGTTCTTTCCAACTGAGCTCTAACTTGGAACGATTCTGCCTCAAGTTTCTTGGTCTTCTCAGCCAAGAAATTATTCTTGAATCTCAGTGCTCTAATGTTCTGATTGGCTTCATCAAACTTCATGGAGATTTCTTTCTATTTAAGCTCCACATCAGTGAGCTTCTTGATGGCCAACCTATACAAATTCTCATGCTTTTCTAAGACCTTGTATAATTTTGCATAGGCTGTGTGAATGTCATCTTGTTCGTCCATCTTCTCAAATTTAGACTCCACCAAGTCTTCTTCTTCATCCACATCTTCAACAATCCCCTCAATAGGATTTATGGTGGTAGTTAAGGCATTTAGGATTCCATCATCCTCATTGTCAGAATCATCCTCAAGCTCAGTGTCGCTCAACGTAGCAGCAAGTGCCTTGCTCTTCCCAATGATCTTGAGATACGTAGGGCACTCTTGTTTCATGTGACCGAAACCCTGATACCCAAAGCACTTTGGTTCTGAGGGAACAGTATACTGATCGCCATCCTTAGCATCCTTCTTTCCTTTGTCCTGGGTCTTGAATTGAGACGAGCTAGACTACCTGCGGTCTTTATCAAATCCTTTAGCATTGGTATTCTTCATAAACTTTTTGAACTACCTCGTGATATAGGATTTCATCTTAGAATCTTCATCATCTGAAGATTCATCTGTGTCACTGCTCTTGGCCTTCAATACCATGCTCTTTCCCTTACTAAATTTTCTTATCCTTGTCAAACCCAACTCATAGGTTTGCAGATTGCCAACCAACTCTGTCAAAGGAATTTTGTCAATATCCTTCGATTCCTCAATTGCGGTGATCTTGGCATGAAATCTCTTGGGTAGAGATCTAAGCATCTTTCTAACAATCTTGGGTTTAAGAATGGTTTCCTCAAGATTAAAGGTTGAGTTCACTATGTCCTTAAGCTTGGTATAGAACTCATCCAATGACTTATCCTCCTCCATCTTAATCTCTTCAAAGCTCGTGGTAAGCCTCTGAAGCTTTGAATCCTTGACAGCCTTGGTTTCTTCATAGGTTATCTGGAGAATGGTCCATGCTTCCTTAGCAATTTTAGTGGAGGATATCTGCTTGAACTCCTCATTCATGACTGCACTGAATAAAACAATCAATGCCCTGCTGTTGAAGTTAGCCGTCTTGATCTTAGCATCATCCCAATCGGTCGGTGCTTCCGTAGGCTTGGTCTAGCCTATCCACAGCTTGCCATACCTTTTTATCTAAGAACTACAAGAAAGCTCTCATGCATACTTTCCAGTATGCATAGTTAGTGCCATCAAATAAATGAGGTATAATAAGAGACTGTCCTCTATCCATGACAAACAAGGGTCAATGGATCACACAGCAAATATTAAAACTTAATCAGAGTGTGCATGCTCTGATACCACTTGATAGGCCAAGAATGTATTGACCCCTTAGGATGAATTAACCAATTAATTAGCCAAGTTAACTAATTAATTCAATTTGCATACAACAAGCATAGTAGCACAAACAAATCACCAAATAACTAAATGCAGCAGAAATTAAATTGATACGGTGATTTGTTTATGAATGGGGAAAACCTACATACTTAAACCCCACTAGGTGATTTTAAGGTCACCACTCCCAAGAATTCACTATTATCACAACAAGTGGTTACAAGAAAATGAATCCTAGTACCTTATACCAACCTACAATTGAACCCTTACCCCAATACCCAATTGGACTTGTTTTGTAGTGACAATCTCTCCTTTTATTGCACGGCTCCCAATATGTGACTAACCAATTCGATGTGCGGATCCCAATACGTGATTTACTCACCAACTTGAGAAATATGTTGGCTGCAAAGTTCTTCAATTCATCACACGATGAAGATCACGAAGCTCCTTGGTTACAAAACCCAACGGTGTACAAACACAGCAGCTTCTTGAATAGGAATATGAACTAGGGCATATGTCTCCGTTTCACAATATGCTTGTGAAAAACTTTTGCATCGAGTTGCATCAACTGTGATGGCCCTTAAAACAATCCTTATATATGTTTAGAGTTGCGAGAAAAGAAAGCCCAAACATCCATTCATGGATTGGATTGAAATCAGCTTTGAAAAATTGATTTTCATAAACCTCGATAGATAACTTATTTGTTAAGCTCGCTGTCAAGCATCGGGCTTCAGTAGCTTTTTAAACCTCGATAGATACTAGCTGTCGAGCTTTAAAATCCAGCACTTCTTCACTTGTTTCTTGGACAGACTTACATGGCTTTAACACTTGATCTTGAAACCTTGTTCCTTGAAGCATTAAACACATCCTAGATCTACCCAATTACAAGTAAAGTACATTCTGTCAAAGGATTAGCCAATTCAAAATAGACATATGTTCCTAACATTGAATCACATATGTCCTAACACTTATGACCAATTAAAGAACATTTATGGAGCTGGGATTTGTTGAAAAGGGAAAGAATGTTTGTAGGTAGGTGAATGTGGATTTTTATGGACTAAGAGAGGTTATTTATGGGCTGGAGCTTAGGGGGTGGTTAGCAAGAGTCCAAAAATGTAGGGTTGATAAGAAAGAAGGGTACCAGACTATTCATCCTCGGATTTGGTTAAAAATTATGGATTTCCTTTTGGGATGTCTTGCTCTTTTGGGTACATCAGATGGAGGTGAATATTTGGCTAACCTTGCATTAAATGCTAAGATACATGGAATTGGCTTCAACCAACGGGATTAAGGCAGGTATTAGGGTCAAAATCTTGGTCGTTGCAACTAAGATTTGAACCCCAAAGAGTAGGATTCATCACCTCAAGCTAGGTGTCAAATTTCAAGCCAAATTCAGAGGGTTTCACTGGAGATCTCTTCATTCCCAAACCACATTTTACCAAAATTTTCCCTTTTAGGATTCATAGCTTGGTGTGTGAACCAATTCTAAAACATTTTTGGCATTAGGAGGGCTATTTGTTGAAGTTTGAGTAACTTGGTTATAACCTCCTTTTGCTGGAAATAAAACTTGGAGAAGATGATGGAGTTCCATTACCCATTAAACTTTAATTGCCAACTCAGCCTCTGGGTACTACCCATGTTAAGGAAGGCAGTGGTAGAAAATTTAATGAGACAGGTGGCTAGCCTTAGTTTAGTTTAGAGATTTGGTTACTTCTTGAGGAGCCCTCTAGCTAAACCTTGGTCAGGGATCGACAAGAGAGAAGCTGTCCAACTGGCTTAGTCACTTGTGTAGACACCTCATTTTCTACTCCTTATGACTTGAGCCCTCATTCCCCAATGATGACATCATTCAAAGGCCCAAGGTTAGTTTAGGGCCCAATCTTGTAAATCTTTAGCTTTAAGGATGTTTTGGTGAAAGAAAAACTTGCAGGAACCCTAAGTATATGCACACATGTTGTAAGCATGTGTACGTATACTTCAAGTATACACACGCATGTAGGGTTTTATAATATCTATATGGAAAGTTTTTGATGTAAAATTCATATAGAGCTTGATAGGCCACAATCTGAATGACCCATTATGATTAACCCTAATTAATTAATTTAGCCAAGTTATTAATTAAGCAATTAATCTTGTAATTTTATGGAAGCACAAACAAATCACCAAAAACTAAATATGCAGCGGAAAATAAATAACACGGTGATTTGTTTACGAATGGGGAAAACCTTAACGGCAAAAACCCCACCGGGTGATTTTCAGGTCACCACTCCTGAAACTCCACTATTATCAAATCAAGCGGTTACAAGTAAAGGAATCCCAAGTACCTTACCAACCTACAGTTGAACCCTTACCCCAATACCCAATTGGACTTGATCTGTAGTGACAGTTCCCACCTTTGATGCACAGCTCCCAAGTACGTGACTAACCAATGCGCAGATTCAAGTACGTGACTTCAGAACACCAACTAAGGAAGAATGGTTGGCTGCAAAGTTCTTCAGTTCATCCTTTATGATGAATAGCAGGAAGATGCTTGGTTACAAAACCCTACGGTGCAAATACACAGCAACTTCTTGATGGAAGATGAACTAGGTCAAGAACTTCGTCTTTTGATCACAATTTGCTTGAACAGAGATTGCTCAATGATAATGCAACTTGTGTCACACTTGACGGCTCTTAAAACAATCCTTTTATATGTTTAGGGTTAGAAGAAAAGAAGGCCCAAAAACATATTCACGGACTCCCAAGAAAATCAGATTGATCAAGTCCAATTGGGTATTGGGGTAAAGGTTCAACTGTAGGTTGGTAAGGTACTTGGGATTCCTTTACTTGTAACCGCTTGATTTGATAATAGTGGAGTTTCAGGAGTGGTGACCTGAAAATCACCCGGTGGGGTTTTTGCCGTTA
>NW_027070188.1:250305-260823 GCF_002906115.3 Quercus suber
TCTAAGACTTATCCATCGATCACACTACATCTGACACCTCACCTGTCGAGATATACATACCTTTGAGTCTCGACACCACTTCTATACTAAGGATCTGAGGTACTCTCGATTTTCAGTTCAATCTTCTCAACTTCCAGACAACCTCTACAGCATCGATACCTCTCTGTGAAGAGCTGTCGTATCAGTCTCCTATACCTCCCTACAATCACATGTCGCACACTCACGATCGTTTCTCAACCATCTCTCTCGACCTCGTGGTGATATATCTCCTTTTCACTCTCCTCTCACAAATCTTCCAACCCTCTTGGATCTTGATCATTTCTTGCTTAATCATCTGGTACATCAAATCACCTTTCTCATGCATTGCATGTTTTAAAATCTAGTTTTTGGGATTTTTTCATAAAAGTTTGGGTTTTTCAAAATTGTTGAGTTTTCTTTGAAATTTTGGGTCGGTTTTCACTTAAATTGTTTTAAGCATTCATCATTGCATTATAATATATTTACATTATTTAGATGTGTGCTATATGTTGTGTGCGTAGGATTGGATTGGGCTGAGCCCATGATGAAATTTTGTTTGCATATCACATGATCATGCATTCCCATGCATACGTACTTGTATTCAAGATATTTTGTCATTTTTGAACTGTTTTGGAAAAATTTCTCGAGTGTCTTTCTCTCTCTCTCTCTCTCTCTCATTCTTTTACGTTAGTAGTGTCTATGGCACCCAAACATAAATCCACTCCTGCTCGGAACCCTCTGCATTCTGGAGCTTCTACTCTCTCTGATACTGCTCCCTTTAACCCTCGGTTCTGTGATGGAGATGCCTATAAGGCATTTTTGGAGAACTTTTCTAAACGAGGTGTTCATTCGGAACGCCAAGTCATTCTGGCGGACTTCACGATACTGACCTTCCCTCTGTCATTCACAGTAGGGGATGGGGTCACTGTGTGACATCCCGGTCACTTGCCCTCTCGTGCTGATACAGGAGTTCTACTCCACATCACGGGATTGATCGTTCATACCTCTCTTTTTCACTCGCGTTCGAGGTACGCGCATCCCTGTCACACCGCAGCTTGTTGCGGATGTGCTTCGGGTACCTAGGATAGAGTTTCCTGATTACCCCTCTTGTGAGCGTCTGAGGACTGTGTCCAAAGATGAGCTCATTTCCGCTTTCTGTGAGCGCCCTACTGATTGGGGTGAGCATCAGTTCACATCATGTAGGCCTTTTGCTAAAGGTCCTAGATTTATTAACATGGTGATGACTTTGTTCTCCATCCTCTTTCTCACTATAACTCTATCACAGAGCCTCGTGCTCATTTTTGCTATCATTTCTAGAGCATCTTACCATAGACTTTCCTTCTCACTTCATCCTGTCTATCATAGATGTTTATCTTGATTCGGCGTCCCGTGATAAGCTCATCTTTCCTTCTGCTATCACGCGGATCCTACGCCATTTTTCCATTCCCTTTCCTGTGTCTGACCACTTCACACACATATCTGCCATAAATGCCGCTACCGTAAAACGTAGTGAGGCGCAGTTCAGGTCGAGACAGCCGGGTGCCACTCCTCCCTCCCGTTCGGCTCCATCCAGATCAGCTTCATCTACATCTGCTCCTTCTTCCTCTTTGAGCGATGTGTCCCTTGGAGATATTATGGCGCAGCTGCAGCGCATGGACACTCGTCTTGATACACTCTCTGCTGAGTTGTATCAGGTGAATGTTCGTGTTGGTCGTATTGCACGACGGCAGGCAACCATGGGTAGATTTGCTCCAGAGGCTACTCCTTCACCACCTACTCCAACAGCTTCAGATTCTGAGGATGATGAGGATGATGATGATGGGGATGCTAGCTCTGCCGATGAGATGTCTACATGACACTCTACCCTTTGTCACTCGTGACAAAAAGGGGAGTAGTTTTGGGCTATGAGAGTAGTCATCTTAGGGGAGAGTTAGTATAGGACATTTTTGATAAGGGAAGTGTTGTCATTCTTGAGGGATGTAGTGAGGCTATATATGTATTTTTTTTCTTTTCTTATCTCTTAGATACATTGATCTTGTATATGAGGTCCTTTGACCATTTTACATACATTGTACTTATCTCTTATATATGTTGATGTATGTTTCTTTCACCTCTCTCTTCATGTGTTGTTTCTTTTCTATCTTTATACACATGTTCTTTATACTTGTATGCAATTTATTTATTTCTGTTTCACACAAGATGCTTTGATGAGTTTGTTTAAAGTGTTTCAGAAATACAAGTTGTCAAAGTCTACTTGCCATAAACTCTCTTCTTGCAAAGTTTTTCAAGAGTTTGTATTAGGATAGATTTTATTGTATTCAACAAGTGAATATGAGTTGAGTGATTTATGACTTCTCTCATATGCTCATTTGTTTGTTGTGGTTTTGTCACGGATTGTCAAAGTGGGATTAGCTCTGTTAGGACATATATGTTTTAACTTGATTAAGAACATATGTCACTTATTTATGTAAATTGGCTAATCTTTGACAAAACGCACTCTACTTGTAATTGGGTAGTTCTAGGTGTTTTTAATACTTCAAGAAACAATGTTTCAAGGTCAAGTGTTGAAGTCATCAAGTCTTCCAAGAAAAAGCAAGCTGAAGTGCAAAGTTTTTAAAGCTCGACACCTTCTCGATAGCTACCTCGACACCTGCTATCTGTCGAGATTTAAAATTTTAGATTTCCTGTAGTGACAGTTCCCACCTTTGATGCACGGCTCCCAAGTACGTGACTAACCAATGCGCGGATCCAAGTACACGACTTCAGAACACCAACTAAGGAAGAATGGTTGGCTGCAAAGTTCTTCAGTTCATCCTTTATGATGAATAGCAGGAAGATGCTTGGTTACAAAACCCTACGGTGCAAATACACAGCAACTTCTTGATGGAAGATGAACTAGGTCAAGAACTTCGTCTTTTGATCACAATTTGCTTGAACAGAGATTGCTAAATGATAATGCAACTTGTGTCACACTTGACGGTTCTTAAAACAATCCTTTTATATGTTTAGGGTTAGAAGAAAAGAAGGCCCAAAAACATATTCACGGATCCCAAGAAAATCATATTGGAAATCTGAAATTTTAAATCTCGACAGATAGCAGGTGTCGAGGTAGCTATCGAGAAGGTGTCGAGCTTTAAAAACTTTGCACTTCAGCTTGCTTTTTCTTGGAAAGACTTGATGACTTCAACACTTGACCTTGAAACATTGTTTCTTGAAGTATTAAAAACACCTAGAACTACCCAATTACAAGTAGAGTGCGTTTTGTCAAAGGATTAGCCAATTTACATAAATAAGTGACATATGTTCTTAATCAAGTTAAAACATATATGTCCTAACAGAGCTAATCCCACATTGGCTAAAAGCCACCCTACACCCCTCTATGATTAACATAAAAGGCCCCAAATGCTCTTTCCCAAAACAAATCGAATTCACTATAAAATTGTGAATTAATGAGGGAGTTTTTATTTTAAAATATCTTCAAAGGTTAGGACCTCTTTAGGTCTTGACCTTTAAGTTTTAATCTTACTAACCTTCTGGTTTTGTCTTGAGATTGACTGAAGGAAATAGTCAAATTAAAGCACAAAGGAGTTGTGTTTTAAGGCAAGGGTCTAACTTGTCTCTTTCATATTTTTTGTTTATTGCTTTGTTTGCTGCTTCAATATCTCTGCTTTAGGTTAGGTTTTATAGCTTTCGTATTAGAAGCATGCTAGGTGGTGTTTAAATTGTTGTTTTGTTGCTACTCGAAGAATTGTGTTTCTGGGCAGGTATGTGTGCGCATACTTCATGCATGTGGTTCCTAGACACGTGCTCTAGTAAGAGCAGTCCTTCACGTAAGGGCGCTATACACATGATTCCCAGACCTAATCTAGGTGTCGACTCCATTATCAACCTATACGTGCAAGTTAGATTATCAAACTGTGTAAGAGAGTGGGTGATGGATCTAACAGTACATTTAAGTGAAAAAGCCTAAAAACACTAAAAATGAAAGCTTTAACGCTTTAATTGCTCCAAATGAAAGCTTCAGCCATCGTTCCTTTTCCTTTGCTCACAATTGCTCCACGTGTACAGTCTGGATCCATCCACGCCAACATTCTCACATGCCTTGGCTGGTGTAATGTACACCACCCATCCGCTTGGTCCACTCAGGCGAGATGTACTTCCCACGAGACGAAACTATCATGGGTGCTTGCGCCCACAACTTGCCTTGGGCCCTCTTTGTGCACCTCTTCACTTGGGTTTGTTCCCTTTCTATTACTTCTTGGGTCCTACAAAATGGAAAATATTGACACATGTTGCCATGGGTTTTGAATCATCAAGGGCTTTCATTGTTAGTAAATATTCAATATATTTTGGGTTTTAATGGATATTTGTAATGGGTTCTTGGGTAATGATTTGTTAGATTTTAAAATAATAGTATTTGACATAAGCTTAATTATTCCAATATGCTTCGTAAATAATATTTACTATTTTTATATAATGACTTGCATGATTTTTTGAGAATAATATAGGTAGTGTTTATGGGTCTTAAATAAAACCCAATAATGATGACATGAATTAAATGATGAGCTTGTAAGTTGAATAATCTACCATAGCATCATGAACGTAAAATAAATAGTGACCATGAGTCTTTCTTATGAATCTCATGGGTTTAAGAAATATAATAATAACTTCCCATGAGTTTTGAAAGTAGATAAGTGGCCATAGGTTCTTAAGATAAATCCCATGGGTATGTAACAAGATTTAAAATGATTGTGGTTGTGGGTTTGGGAATTTAGATAATTTCATCATTGAGTTTAACATATGGCATTTTCCAAGTATTAAAAACCTTGGGTATTTTACTAAATATAGCCAAGTAGCTAACTTGGGCTTTTAATAGTGCAAATGTGAATTGGGCTTTCAATATTGCCAATAAGAATTGGGTTTTTTTTTTTTACAGATAATTTGCCATGGACTTGTATCATGGTATTTGATCATGGGATTTGAACCCTTTTAAGAAAATAATTTTGCTATAGGTCAAAACTATAGGCCTCGCAAAATATTGGGTTTTTCATAATATTTTATATTTGCAACCCAATCAAGGAGAATAGATGTGGGCTAACTTGATAACAGGGTAAAAATATTTAGAGGCCCAATAATTCATTGGTGATGTTTAAGCATAAATAGGTGGTGAAAACTGTTCTAGGGTTGTTCCTCCTCTGTAACTTCAACCTCCTCCAAAAGCAAAAGAGAAAATCCCTCAAATTTAGGATGTGAAACCTTTTATTTTTGGAGTTTTTTTCTTTGTTAGCTTCCAACCCACATTTAACCTCCAAAATTTTTTTTTTCTTGAATTTATGGTAAAGTAAAAAGTTGTAGATATTTGAGTCTTCTTTCCATGACCATAAGAATCAGTTCAATCGGACATCTGTGCAAAAAGTTATGGTAAAAATACTGATAACACATGATGTTTCCATGTCAGGAATTTTCTAATATTGACTTGGACGAATTTCTTTCCTTTTGGAAGGAACATATTTTAATGTAATTGGCATATCCTTTGACAAAACGCACTTTACTTATATTTAGGTAAATCTAAGTAGGTTTAAGATGATCATTACAAGTGGTTACATAGAAGACATGAAAATTACTCAAGAACTGCTTAAGAAAAGTGTAATCTACAGAGTCTCGATACCTCCTCAATAGAAGCTCGATCTGTCGAGATTCATTAAAGCTCGACACATGTCTCGATCAATCAAGCTTACAGGATTTAGACTACAGCCAGCAACATTTTTATTATAAAAGGCTATTTGTTTATGGGTTTGTATAATCTTTATTGGACTAGAAAAGCCCAAGGTTTGTGTATACCTATTTGGAATAGGAGAGCCCATTGAGCTCCTATTTAAACAAGGAGGTGGAAAAAGAAAAACTTAACTCTAGAGAGTTTCATAAAGTTTTCTTTTTGAAACCCTAGCCTCCTCCTATAGAAGAAAGAGTTCTTGTTGCATTTCATGTATGCATTTGGGTTCTGTAACTAAGCAAAGTCTCTCACACCATCATTGAAGATCTTATTGGTGTTCTATGTGAAGCTATTGCAAATCACCTACATCAACCAAACAGTTGCTATGGAGTTAGTCACGTATTGGGATTCGTGCAAAGGAGTTAGTCATGTACTGGGATCCGTGCATCATTAGTTAGTCACGTACTGGGATTCATGTATTGAACGGAAAGATTGCCACTACAATACAAGTCCAATTAGGTATTGGAGTAAGGGTTCAACTGTAAGTTGGTATTTCGGGATAGGCCAAGGGCTTTGATAAGATTCCTTATACTTGTAACCGCTAGTAATTGATAATAGTGGATTCTTGGGAGTTGTGACCTTAAAATCACCCGGAGGGGTTTTTCCTCGGTGGTTTTCCCCATTCGTAAAAAAATCACCAATGTCAAATTTATTTTTCGCTGCATTTAGCATAATTGGTGATTTGTTTGTGCTAACACGCTTTTACATGTAATTTAACCTAATTAATTAAACTTGGGTAATTAATTAATTTGCAAGGGGTCAATACATTTTTAACCCAACACCTTCTTTTTTTTTATTCTCACACTTTTTTTACTTATTTAGTACTTTAAAAAATGCCCCAATTGATATTGACTCTTGGATTCTCTTGGTTGCATGTCTGCTTGATTAGCTAACTAGTTTTAATCTCTTACAGGAGGAAAATACATGTAATTGTAGACACTCGATTTTGCACCCATGATTTAATCAAGGAAAATGACTGGAATGATCATTCATTTACCCCAAAAATCATGATTGCATTACATGCATCAATTTGTTCTGGAATTACATGCATTAATTTTTTCATTGCATATCATAAAAATGATCTTGAGATTCTAATGGTTGCAATAGTGTGTTCGGTTTCCAAATCGGACCATCAGATTGAAATATATCGCATGATCAAGTTTGCACGATCAACATGCGTTGTGTCTAGATAGAGTTAACCACACACAATTAACTTAAATTAATTCTAATTGGTTAAACAATTAAAATCAATTAAATAATTCCATGATTGGTTGATAATTAGTGTCTAAAATAGGATTGCTTGCATAGGAATAAAATGGATGATTAGATAACAATAAAATTGTGGATAATTTGAACTTTATCAAAATTTATTTTAGGGTATTTATCTACAAGATAATTATTCCTGAAAAAGCCTGAATTATCTAGAAAAAAGATTAAAAAAAAAATCATAGACTAAGGATGAAAACACGTTTAGGTACAAGGACCAGATAAAAAAACCCTAAAAAGAGAGTCCAAAATGCATCCGAACACGGAAGAACGTTCAGCATCTAAGAGCACCATTTGGCACTTTTGGAGTGCCGAGTGCCCTTCTTTTGGGCTTTGGCCCAACTCTCTTCAAGTGACGATAAGCCATACCATTTTCAACCTTTTCACAGAAGGATGTGTCTAGATTCACATTTTAATTGTCCGTGCCTATTTTTTAGAGTTTTCCCACCTCTATAAATAGAGACTGGATCTCATAATTCGAGGGACCTTTTGGATGCTCTAAGAGGCACACACTTTTAGGCTCTCAAATTGCTCATATTTGCAGATCCCCTCTCTGATATTTGCTACTGAAATTAGATTTTTTAGGTTTCAAAGATAATTGAATAGATTTCTTTGAATCCTAAAATATCCTTTTAAGAACAAGAAGTGCCCCATGCAAGAGGTTGATTTCAATCACCCTTTCATTTCCTTTATGTTTTTCTCTTATGATGATGCATGTTTTTTTATCCATAACATGATTTATTAAGTATTGTTTTGTTTAAAGCATGATCTTGAATTTCTTATATATAATTGTTACAATCTTTTTCTTAATATCGATTATCTGCATATAACCAATTCTTTTTCTTAAAATCAAAAATAGATCTACATCTTTTTTAGATGTAGATCTAAATTTTTCTAAATCAAAAACAGATTTGCATCTTTCTTAGATGTAGATCTAAATTTTCCTTAATCAAAAAAACATATCTGCATCTTTTTTAGATGTAGATCTAAACTTTTCTTAATAAAAAAAAACAGATCTGCATCTTTTTTAAATGTAGATCTAAATTTTTCTTAATAAAAAAAACAGATTTGCATCTCTCTTATATGTAGATCTAAATTTTCTTAATCAAAAAATAGATCTGCATCTTTTTAGATGTAGATCTAAATTGTTCTTAATCAAAAACAGATCTGCACCTTTCTTAGATGTAGATTTGAATTTTTCTTAATTAAAAAAAGAAAAAAGAAAAAAGAAAAAAGATATGCATCTTCATTAGATGTAGATCTGAATTTTTCTCCAATCAGAAACTGATTTGTATCTTTCTTAGATACAAATCTGATTTTTTAAACATATGCAAATTTTGAAACAAAGAAAAAGATTATGCATGACTGTGTTTATGGTCGTTTGTTTTGTTTAATTCATGTAGCATAAATTTATGTTATGAGTGAAATTCTCTTCAAAAAAATCTTTTCCATATTTTTTTGAACATATAAAAAACAGATCTGATTTTTCTGTTATAAAAAACCATATTCTTTATCACAAAACGGATCTGATCTTTTACAAAGTTAAAACCATTTTTTTTAGATTCTTAAAAACAGGTCTGATTTTTTTTACAAACCAAAATCAATTTCTTTTAATCACCAAAACAAATCTGAATTTTCTCTCCAAAAACCATTTTTTTTACATATACAAAAACAAATTTGGTTTGTTTATATAAGTCAAAATCAAAAAAAAAAATTTAATCATCAAAACAGATCTGATTTAAAAAAACAAAACAAAATAAAACAAAACAAAGAAGAGGATTCATTCATAGATAAATTTGTGTGATTTAATTCTTGTTTTATATGCTCAACATATCATTCATAGCATGCATAAAAGGGTACATAGGTCACAAGAGTCTAGAAAACCAGACTCTGTCTGGGCAAAATGGGTGCTTAACACCTTCTCATTCCATAACCTAGCCTCCAAATTTAGGTCTTTGGATAAGTAGATCTAAGCCTTGTCTTTTCTTTTATTTTCGGTAGAATGTAACTAGGACAAGAAGCCATGTACTTTTGGTAGATTGTAACTAGGACCCAAAGCCATGTAATTTTTTATTGGGATAATTACAATTTACCCACCTGTGGTTTGACCCGATTTCTATGTGCCTACCTGTGGTTCAAAGTTTGACACTTTGCCCACCTGTGCTTGTCACCGTTACCCAGCCGTAACCCACCTCTCCACTCTCCGTTACTCTAACACCAAATAAGTAAAAAAAACATTCCAAAATGGATCAAAACTAGTTATCACTCCTAGAACTCACTCTCACTCCCAAAACTCTCAAAACTTACTCACTCCTACAACAAGCATCGTTTGAAACTCTTAATTTCATATCCAAGCCGAGGAAGCAAGTTGCTAACAGTTGCTCCTCCTCTGTTCAGCAATGGGCTTCGATTCGCAAACTTTCCAATGGAACTGGTTTTGATCGTGGGTGGGTTTTGATCGTGCATGCGCTTGGGTGCCACCGTGGGTTATTGAACTTGGGTTTTGAGCTTGCATGGTCCTCTGTTCAGCATCAGCAGGTAGATCAAAACCCTCTTTAGTTTTTAATTTTTGAAACCTAGGGTTTGAAATTGGGTTTTTTAAAGCTTTTTCGGGTTTTTTATTCTTTCTTTGAATTTGAGTTTCTTAAACTATTCTTGATTCCATGTTTCTTCGAATTGGGTTTTTTTCTCCTTACTTTTGTTTCATGAAAGATTATAATAGTAGTTGTGTAACTAGTTGCTAATTTAATCACAATATGAAGTTGTTGAGTTGTTGTTTATATACAGCCAATATGAAGTTGTTGAGTTGTTGTTTATATAAAGCCACTTTCTTTGATTATATTTTTATAACTTGTTTGATTTTTGTTGTTTATATACAACCTCTGTATGTGTGTGGAGAAAAATTCTTTCTTCCAAATTCGGTTCCTGCTTAACCATGGAACTGATTGATTAATTAAGCAAAAACCCAAATTTGTTTATTCACATCATCGAAGAAATTTCCCAGCTGAAGAAATTTCCGAGCAAAAACCCAATTTTTTTTCTACAATTGCTCCTCATTTTTATAGTTGAAGAAACTTTGTTTTTGGACTTTGTTAATATGACACTTGATTTATTTTTTTTTTGATAAGTGACACTTGATATATTGCTTGAGGCCAAGTTGCCACATAGAATTGAAGATTCTAAAATGGCCAGCTGTGTGTGTGTTTTTTCGATTTTGGTTTGTGTTTTGAAGGACTTTAGATAATATGGCTTGAAATTAAATTGTGAGCACTGAATTAGATTGTGAGCAGTGAATTAGATTTTGGTATATGTTTTGAAGGACTTTAGATAATATTTATGTAGAATTAGATTGTGAGCACTGATACATTAAGCTTGAAATTAAGCTTCAAATTGTATATGCTATAGGGCCATTAATATAGGGCCCTATAGCAATTAATATGCACTGATGCAAACTGATATAT
>NW_027070188.1:266079-292820 GCF_002906115.3 Quercus suber
GAAGAAAGAATTTTAAATAAAACCCACTTTGGAAGAAGAAATTTTAAAACCCAATTTAGAACCCTAGATTTCAAAGATTAAAAAAGCAAAAAGGGTTTTGATCTACCTGCAATGGCTGAACAGAGAAGCAATAATCTTGATCTTCCTCGGCTCGGCTCGGTTCACATGCACAATCAAATCCCAGTAACCTCAAGTGCAGCGAAGCACATTGCACAATGGGAGTAAGTGAGTCTTGTTGCCACAGCTGAACAGAGGAGCTGTCTTCCTTGGCTCGATTTGCATGCACAATGGGAGTGAGTGAGTGACTGATTTTTGGGAGTGATAGTGTGTGATTTTTGGTGAGCAAGTCGAATGGATTTTTGGGAGTGAGAGTGAGTTTTGAGAGTGTTTGATCTGAGTGGGAGTGAGTTTTTTGCTTATTTTTGTGTTAGAGTAACAAAGAGTGGAGAGGTGGGTTACGGCTGGGTAACGGTGACAAGCACAGGTGGGCAAAGTGTCAAACTTTGAACCACAGGTAGGCACATAGAAATCGGGTCAAACCACAGGTGGGTAAATTGTAATTATCCCTTTTTGATTCAATCAATGAAAGGATGCTATTCAGTCATGTTGTATTTAGTTTTTATTATTTTTTTGTATAAAAATAAGTGGCAACTCCACACCACTTACCCAAAAAGAAAGGTGCCTTAAAAAGCACTCAAAAATCTCTCTGTTTTTTGAGAGGCAATTTCCCGGTCTCTCACAATAACGAATATATTTCAAAGAAATATTTCAAACTCACATATTTAAGTGTACTTAAGCATTTAATTGATGTGATATTGCCTACCGAAAATAAGATAATAATGTAATTTTAAGCTGTTGTCAAATAACTGTTGGTTTTGCTGCACCAATTGTAGCACACTCTACCTCACATAAGTTTTATCATATACATTGTCATTTTTTTAAAATGTTTAATATGATGATATGAACTCCTACAATCCAATATCACTCATCCATTACCAATATATTCTTTCCAAACCTTTAGAAAATGAGTAATTTTATCTAACATATTGTGATTATTAGTTCAACCATCAACACACGTAACTTGAAACTTATGAGACTCTTACAAGCCAACATGACTTTTGTGAAAACGTTCCTTAATGTAAAAATAACTTTGAAATCTTGTGACCCAAGCCAATTAGCCATTCTTAAATTGTAAGCTACTTAACATAAAACCGCTCATGCTTCTTAAAGGTTAATACTGCTAGACAGCACTTGCTAGGGATGAATAGACATGAAATTAAATTATGTTTATTTCAAAGGTGTCAAACCATTCAATTTTATATAAGACATGAGTATTAAAGCATTAAAGATCATTATGAAATTAGCTTAAACATAAGAACTTTTTTTAAGCAGAAGCAGATAGACATGAAATTTGTGAGAAAACTTTTACTAAGGATGACAGTATTTGTTATCCTTATTCTCGTTGAAGTGAAAGCTACCGACATCCACTCTACTGCTTTTCATCCTACTTTAGTTCTAATACCGCTTCATCATCCCACTTTAGTTCTAATGCCGCTTCATCATCCCTTAAAACTCGATAATGTTAATCACCATTGTTAAAGTTTAGACCCCTGTAAAACACAATATGTTTAACCTAATTTATTAGCCAAGTTGTTACTTAGGTTAATTATTCAGATCTAGGGTAAACATACATCACATGCAATCAACACAGAGGAAATTAAATGACACAGGATGTGATGACCTAGGAAAACTAATGAAACAATCCAATTTCAAAGTAAAAAACTTGGAGAGGATTTAATCTAAGCAATCCACAAGCCACCTCAAACCCCTATTTTTTGACTATATAAAGCCATAAATGGTACATTTTCAAAGCGGACAAATTTTGGGGAGAAAACCTATAAGGTTCAATAGAAAATAGTGAATCAAAGAGGGAGTTTTTCACAAAACAACCTCAAGTCAAATTTTATTTGATTAGGACCCTTTTCTGGTCTTGATCATTGAGTTCTAAAGTTTACTAACTCGTTTTAAATTGGTTGTGACAAGATTGACAAAGGGGAATGGTCAAAATCAAGCTCTAGAGAGTTCTAGTGTTGAAGTAAAGTTTTTAACTTTGGCTGTTCAATTTTCTTTGCTTTTCTTTTGATTTTGTGTTTATATCTGTGTTTTATTTACTTTGTGATAAGCCACAAACTGAATGACCCCTTGTGATTAAACCAATTAATTAATTAGCCAAGTTATTAATTAATCAATTAATCATGCAAACGCATGGTAGCACAAACAAATCACCAATTAACTAAATATGCAGCGAAAATTAAATGACACAGTGATTTGTTTATGAATGGGGAAAAACCTGACGACAAAAACCCCACTGGGTGATTTTCAAGTCACCACTCCTGAAACTCCACTATTATCACAACAAGCGGTTACAAGTAAAGGAATTCCAAGTACCTTACCAACCTACAGTTGAACCTTTACCCCAATACCCAATTGGACTTGTTCTGTAATGACAGTTCCCTCCTTTGATGCACAGCTCCCAAGTACGTGACTAACTAATTTGATGCGCGGATCCCAGTACGCAGCTTACTCCTTTGCACGAATCCCAGTATGTGACTAACTCCACAGCAACCCTTTGATTGTTGTAGTTGATTTGCAGCAGTTTCACATAGAAACACCAATAAGATCTTCAATGTTGGTGCAAGAGACTTTGCTTGGTTACAGAACCCGAAGGCATACAAGAAACGCAGTAAGAACTCTTTCTTCTGTAGGAGGATGCTAAGGTTTCAAAAAGAAAATCTTATGAAGCTCTCTAGGGTTAGGTTTTTCTTTTTCCACCTCCTTTAAATAGGAGCTTAATGGGCTCTCTTATTCCAAATAGGTTTACACAAACCATGGGCTTTCCTAGTCCAATAAGGATTATACAAACCCATAAACAAATAGCCTTTTAGAATAAAAACATTGTGGCTATAATCTGAAAATCCGTAATCTCGATCAATCCAGACATCTATCGAGCTTTAATGACTCTCGACAGATTGAGATTCTGTCAAAGAGGTATCAAGACCTACAGATTGCACTTTTCTTGAGCAGTTCTTGAGTAGTCTTCATGTCTTCAATTTAATCACTTGTAATGATCATCTTGAACATACTTAGATTTACCCAAATACAAGTAAAGTGCGTTTTGTCAAAGGATATGCCAATTACATAAAAATATGTCCCCAACAATCTCCCCCTTTGGCAATCCGTGACAAAACCACAAGAGTACATTGAATGTCCTAGAATACATTCTACTCAAGATTACAGAATAAATAAGCCTAGTCTAAAAGATCTGAACCTTGGAAGTTGTTGCAAGAAGAAGGTTCGGAATCTTGACTTGGCTTTAACTTGTCTTTCCTGAAAGGCACTAAACAAAACACATCAATGTACCATGTGGAAAATAATGACAAGTTAAATAAACAAGAAACATGTATATAAAGAGAGAAAAGAAACAACACATGTGAGATAAAGAGTGGAACACATACATCATCATCAAATATAGAAACAACACATGATGTATGTAAATGGTTACAAAACCAACAGATACACAACACAAAACATATGTCAATATTAATGTGTATCAAACTAACTCTCCCCCTAAGTTAGTTACATCAAAACCTTTCTTCCGTTTAACATGAAGTTCTCCCCCTAAGTCTATTACTTCCCCTGAGGAAAGACATTCAATTCTCAAATTTCTCCTCCTTTTTGACACAATTGTCAAAGGGCATAAAAAGTCAAAAGACATAACAGGAGATAGACAGAAAACTGACAAAGAGGGAACGAGGAGAACAAGGAACCATAGACCTACAAGAAAAGAAAAACAACATGCTATGGACACAAAGGAAAAAAAAATGCAAAACTAAAAAAAAAAAATGAAATGCATGCAAGGGAATCTCGATCGATCGAGAGGTGTCAAGACAGGTGTTGAGAAAGAATTCATCAAACACGATTAAGGAAGCTCGATCGATCGACCTAGCTGTTGAGAAGCTATCGAGAGGTCAGAACCTTTCTCAATCGATCCACCAGGTATCGAGATTGTGATAAGAAAAAAACTTTAGAAGCTTGACAAATGGCTAGGTATCGAGGAGGTGTCAAGCCAACTTTTGAAAACAATTTTTCGAGAAGAGAAAAACACAGATATGAATGCAATCCAACATGCAACTTAACCAATGATCCAATCAACATATTAAGCTCTCAAAATCATCTCTCAACAAGAATTTTAAGCACATGGATCCTCAAAAACACACACACACACACTAAACAAGTCTACCAATTTTATTTTTCAAAAATAAGTCAAGACAGTTTAGTGAGCATACATTACCACATGTAAACACTTGTGATGGCCAAGTCACATTGTACCTGCACATGTATCAAGAGTAGCAAAGAATATTGCGTGTTGTGTGTGAAGAACATCGCAAGATTGCATATGTGTATACATGTTATGATGATTTGAGATATGAGAAAATAACTTTAACTCACACACAATCATAACTGTTTGATGGGGACTATCACCTTTGAGGTACATCCTATAACTCTCACATCTCCTAGAAAACACGCTTGCAATCATATTTAAAGCATTTTTTATTTTTTTTGCCTTTTATTTTCTTTGCATATTTTCTTTTAAGTATATCATACATGGGCATAAGAGAGAGAAAAGAAATACCCAAGATACTAAGCATTTGACACTGCACTTTTGCTATACCAAAGCATACAGGTGTCATATTATGATTGGCGGGCAACAGTAGTGAGATGGTCATTTATGCATTTCTCTTAGAATTTTCTAGTCCTACCCGTCAAAAAGATTGATACGATTGTTAAGTTCAAGAGATAACTTAATCTTACTTATCACAAACAAGAGTCACAAATCTTACTTGCTTAGTTGTGCATAGAAATGCTCATCTAAGCCACAAGAGATACAAAGTTTAGAAACTTTGTTTCAATGGCCATCCAAGGTACACAAGTACCAAAGTATACAAAACACACACTGTTTTTGTTTTTTTTTTTTTTTTTTTTTTTCAATTTTTTTATTTTTTATATGAAAAACAAAATAAACAAAACTGAAAACAAACAAACAAACAAAAACATGTTAAACAATATAAGAGCATGATAGAAAGGTGCAGATGTATGAAAACATGATTCCAAAAACAAATAAGAAATCAAACAAAGAGAGTCCTACTTTAGATAGAATGAATTAAAGCAGAGGACAAACAGAAAAGACAATTAAGTCTTAGGATCCTTTATCACCCACACAGCACGAGTCTTTGGCCGTGAAGATGAAAAGGCACGTGTCCTAGTATGACTACTATAGGACATATAGGAATTAGAATTCTCCTGAAATTGAGTCAAAAAGCTCAAAGCTTTTAATAACTCACCAAGAATAGGTACAAAGCCTTCAGATAAAGGATGAGACCTATTGGACACTCGCTTATGAGGAAACAACTTAAAACAATTAGGGTAAGTGTGACCAGAATCACCACAATGGTGACAAACATGAGTAGTTTTAGAGTTACTCGGCTTCCTAGAAGGAGGTCTAACCTTAGAGGTTGACAACTTAGGACAATTTGGCCTAATATGACCAACAATATGACAATGATGACAAGTGGGGACAAATTCAGAATTTTTATTCAACCTAGGAGGAGTTTTAGACATAGGTTTAGAAACTTCAGCGTTAACATCAAAAATTTTACCTTTGTCTATCCTACCAATATTAGCCTTCAACTCTTCATTATTCCTTTTAAATGGGGGAATATAAAAATCTTTTTCTTTTGAGTTAGGCTCAACAACAAGTTTGGCACTAGTTAATTTTTCAACTTCAGTTTTAAATTCAACTAGTTGCTCTTCCAAACTCTTAATTTTGTCCACCTGAGATGAAATTTGATTTTTAAAATTCTCATTCAAATTATTGGCTTCATAAAATTTTGCAATCAAATCATCTTTTTCAAGCTTGACCTTTTTAAATGTAGCTTTTAATTTTGTAGAATATTCAAGAGATTTCATACAAAAATTATAAAGCTTGCAATAGGCATCTTGAATATCATCATCATCATTCAACATAAGATCATGCAAATCAAAACAATCAAGAGTTTCCATAACAACAGGGGTCAATGAATCAACACAGTAAAGACTAAAACCTAATCAGAGTGTGCCTACTCTGATACTACTTGATAGGCCACAAACTGAATGACCCTTGTGATTAAACCAATTAATTAATTAGCCAAGTTATTAATTAATCAATTAATCATGCAAACGCGTGGTAGCACAAACAAATCACTAATTAACTAAATATGCAGTGGAAATTAAATGACACGGTGTTTTGTTTATGAATGGGGAAAAACCTTACGGCAAAAACCCCACCGGGTGATTTTCAGGTTACCACTCCCGAAACTCCACTATTATCACAACAAGCGGTTACAAGTAAAGGAATCCCAAGTACCTTACCAACCTACAGTTGAACCTTTACCCCAATACCCAATTGGACTTGTCTGTAGTGACAGTTCCCACCTTTGATGCACGGCTCCCAAGTACATGACTAACCAATTTGATGCGCGGATCATAGTAAGCGGATTACTCCTTTGCATGAATTCCAGTACGTGACTAACTCCACAACAACCCTTTGATTGTTGTAGTTGATTAACAGCAGCTTCACATAGAAACACCAATAAGATCTTCAATGTTGGTGCAAGAGACTTTGCTTGGTTACAGAACCTAAAGGCGTACAAGAAACGCAGCAAGAACTCTTTCTTCTGTAGGAGAAGGCTAGGGTTTCAAAAAGAAAACCTTATGAAGCTCTCTAGGGTTAGGTTTTTCTTTTTCCACCTCCTTTAAATAGGGGCTTAATGGGCTCTCCTATTCTAAATAGGTTTACACAAACCTTGGGCTTTCCTAGTCCAATAAGGATTATACAAACCCATAAACAAATAGCCTTTTAGAATAAAAACATTGTGGCTATAATCTGAAAATTTGTAATCTCGATCGATCGAGACATCTATCGAGCTTTAATGACTCTCGACAGATCGAGATTCTGTCGAGGACGTATCGAGACCTACAGATTGCACTTTTCTTGAGCAGTTCTTGAGTAGTCTTCATGTCTTCAATTTAACCACTTGTAATAATCATCTTGAACCTACTTAGATTTACCCAAATACAAGTAAAGTGCGTTTTGTCAAAGGATATGCCAATTACATAAAAATATGTCCCCAACACTTTGATATGTTTGTTTAGTTTAGATTTACTTTTTGTTTGTGTTCTAAGCATGTTAGGTTGTTAGATTTTCTGTTTTTTGAGTTTCTCTATTTCGAATTTATGGGTTAGGGTTTCGGGTGTGTATGCGTGAGCATGCTTCTTGCATACATACACATACTCGAAGTATGTGTATGCATACAAATGGGATATGCATGCATGCCCTATTTATGCGCATGCACACTCTTGCCCAGAAACCCTAATTCACTCATGTTTACTTTTCCCTTGCCTTATTTACATGTTCTAGCCTCTGTTTAACCTATTTAATCTATCATTGAGTCTCTATTTCTTTGCTTTGTTTTGTTTTGTTTATTTTTCCTCTTTTATGTCCATTAGGGTCTTGACTTGTTTAAATACCATGAACATGCATATGAATATGAACATGGATTGATGCATAGGTGCTGTGATGCAGTAAGGTAAGTAAGGTAAGCCATGCATTATCACATGAACATGCATTTGGTTGATGAGTATGATATAGATGATGAACATGATATGCTTAATC
The DNA here is from genome assembly GCF_002906115.3 of Quercus suber. Classification (NCBI taxonomy): domain Eukaryota; kingdom Viridiplantae; phylum Streptophyta; class Magnoliopsida; order Fagales; family Fagaceae; genus Quercus; species Quercus suber. The sequence continues at coordinate 273,851 of NW_027070188.1, forward strand.
AAATGATATGCCCTTGATGTCTAGATGCTTTAACATGTTTGTTTGATTCTACCATGTGATTTTTCTACCCTTGGAAATTTGTGTTTAAATGCCATGATAGATGAATGATTAGGTTTGGGATGATTATGTCATGTTGTGTCTTAGATGTGTGCTAGTGTGTGTGTGGGTTAGAATAACATATTAAAATTGCCTTCAATGACATTAAGATTTGGAATACAATGAATGGAAGCCGACCCACGGGTCAGGTGGGGGAAGCTTAATACATTCCCATCCCCATACCTAAACTCTACACATGCTTTGGTAAAAGATTAGTCCTTTCATGAATGGTGCTATATTTATGGTTCCTAGACCTAAACTAGGTGGCGACTTCATTTACACCCTCTGCCATGGTCCACCCTAGGCCAAGGCATACTTAACAACCACAAGGATGACACCATGTTGCGGGCACTTGCGCCCACACCAAAACATTTCGCAGGCTATTGGGCCTTCTTTAAAACTCTATAGATTGCAGTTTGATCGGTCGAAGGTCTCTCTTGATCGGTCGAGCTCTTCAGTTTTTGAATTCCTTTTTCTGCAGCTTTTATGTTCTTAAATCTTGACTTGTATCAAATTGAGCAATTATAATACTTCTAAGACTCTAAGATCTTATACTAGACATGTTTTTGTACTCGGTTTGCCAACATACATCAAATTTAGTTCCTAAAAATTTAAACTTAAATATTTAGAACCTAACAACCATTTTCATGATTGCATTAAAGGTCCATTTACTTTTAGTGAGAGAAGAAAACAGGGGAAAGAATTAGAATTGTGTTGTACGTGCTTTTGATAATTGCATCAACAAATAGTTACATGAAGTTGACTCAAATTATCATGCCATTAAAAAGTGTCAGCTTAACTGCAAGAAAAAGCATCCAGTGGTTTTTTTTTTTCGGACATTGCTTAGCACGATGTTACAATAGCCATGTCAAGAAACATTTAGATTTAGTAATCTCTCTCTCTCTCATGAATGTATATGTGCTTGAACCTATGAGTAACCAGTATCTTTTTGTAGGCTCAAATCACTTAGATTAAACTCATCCAACACATGAACCTAAAATTAGCCATTACACTAATAAATTATGACTTTTTACAGGATTTTCCACTTGGTTTTATGAAGTAAATTCATAAGAACAAAATTTAATCCACCTTTCAAAATTCTTACCATAATCATCAAACTCATGCTTGAATTTATATTATGACAATGAGAAAGTATTAAGAAAAAAAAAATCCAAAATTCCTAAAGAACAATACATTTGAAAAAGAGAAGAGTCCAAACTATAACTTATACTTTAAGATTCTACATTCTAGTATACGTTTTATTTTTTTATAAACTCAAGTCTTAAGTTCAAAACTCGACAATTATATTGGTAAATGTTATTTTGATTCTTAAAGAATCCAACTTTTTAATTCATTTTATGTGAAGGATCATTTGGTTTGTGTTGTATTTGATTGAATATCTCTTTTCGGCATTTGTCATTCATCTACTAGCTTCCACTTCTTGTATTTCTTCCGATGTTCTCAAGTTGGTTCCCATTTAGTTTCAATGATAGTTGTGGGTGTAGACACCACATTTTGTACCCCTTACAACTTGAGCCCCTGTTCCCTAATGATGCTGAAATTATAAGGCCCAAGATTGGCTTGAGGCCCAATCAGATTACAAATTGACTTGAGATGTGTTAAAATGGAAGATATAACTTTTTATGAGTAAATAAATCTATTTTTGGAAAATAAAAGCCAAAGAAAATCATCGGCCTGCGTACGCAACCTCAAAGATTGTGTACGCAAGCACGAGCCTGCGCACATAGGTAGGGTTTTAGAAACTATGAAATGCAAGTTTTCTACATTAAATACTGAGGTTTGGAATGAATCCCACATCGCCTGGGGCCGTTCCAAACTCCCATCTTTCAACTATATAAAGCCTTACATGGTATATTTTCAAAAAACACAAAAAATCCTAAGGAAACACCTAAGATTCACTAGAATAGTGAATCAAAGAGAGAGTTTTTTACAAAACATCTTCAAGTCAATATTATTTGATTGGGTCCTTTTCTAGCCTTAATCTTTGAGTTTTGAAGTTTACTAATCACTTTTTATTGATTGTGAATAGATTTGACCAAGGAGAACGGTCAAAATCGAGCTTACAAAGCTTCTTGTTTGAGGTATTGAGTTCTAAATTTTCTTTTCATTTCTACCCTTGTCTTTAATGTTTTGATCTTTTTTATTTGCCTTGTTTATACTTTATAATGTTTGTTTAGATTAGATTTACGTTTTCCTTATGTTTTAAACATGTTAGGTTGTTAGATTATAGTTTTAAGTCTTATTCTGCTTTTCATACTTTCTATGTTTCTGGCATAGGGTTTTTGAACAACCCTGCGCACGCCTACATTATGCATGTGTACACTGGTCAAGTCTTGTGAATGCAAGTGTTTAACCTATGTACGAAGGCTTGTGTATGCACCGCAGGTCTTTGCCCAGAAACCCTAATTCAGGTTTCTGCCTTGTTTTCTTTGCTTTGTTCAAATGTTATGCTTCTGTTTTAATCCTTTCTTATATATATGCATGAGTTTGAGTTTGAGTTTTTGTTTCGCAAGTTTATTATTGATTTTCCCTTAACATGCTTAAATTAGGGTTTATCTTTTGTTTTCTCGATTTGTTACCATGAACACGCATTCACATGCTCATGCATTAATGCTATAGGTGCTGAGTTATAGCAAAGTAAGTGAGGTAAGTCATTTCATATGTACATGTATATCATTTGATAACATGCCTAGGTGATGAGTATGAACATGCTTGGTTGGATAATGTATTCTTGATGTTCTTGATGCTTCCAATATGATCCTTTGATGTTGCTATGTTTGTGTTTCTAACTTAACATGTTACCTTGGATGAGACATGTGATACGATGCTAGATATATGCTAGGTTTGATTGATATGCCATGATAAATGTATGCTAGGGTTGAATGACAAGTGTGATAGATGTTAGGTTAGGGATGCTTGATGCCATGTTGATTGTTAAATGAATGCTAGTGTGTGTGTGAGTTTAGAAAAACAATTTTGAGTGTGCCTTTAATGAAGTTAAGACATAAGACACAATGAGAGGAAGCCAACCTTAGGGTTGGGCGGTTTTGGGTGCCTAACACTTTCCTAAGACCATACTTTAACTCTGAACCCATATCTCTAGCAGTAAGATCAGTGGTCCCTTCTTAAAAGGATGCTATATTCATGGTTCCTAGGTCATTTCAAAACTAGGTAGCGACTCCCACGTTGTGTCCATAGTGGGCGCAAATGCCCACAACAAGTGGTTTCCTCATGAGAAGTACACTTCGGCCTGGAGTGGACCGGGCGGAGGGAGAAAATGAAATAGCCACTTAGTTTAGGTCCAGAAACCAAATTACGCATTTTAGGCCACTTACTTACATGCATAGATCTGCATACCAAATTGTGAGTCCAAAGTTTAGGTATAGCTTGGTTAGGTGTTAGGCACCCAAGACCACCCGACTTGTGGGCTAACCTCCATTATGTGTTACTAGGCCATGTTTAAATAAAGATGTTATTAAAAGAGCCCTAATCCTTAACCCTAAACATACATCATGCACTTAATTAAAGAACACAATCAACATATTAAAGATCACACAGAACATAAAAGAAAACAAATTAAACAGATAATATTAAACATGGAAAGTTCACAATTAAATAAAACACACAAGGAAAAAATTTCAAATAAACTAAACATGGCAAAATACTAAAACAATCATGGAAAATAATTAAACACAATTAATTAACCTAAAACAGAATCAAATAGAATCAAAGAACATATGAAAAATAACTAAATTAATAAAAACAAGATTTATGCCCAAATCTAGGTTCGGCGTGTGTACGCATATTAGAAAACATGTGCACGCATACTCAAGTATGCGTACTCATTCTCAATACAAAAAATCCAAAAATCACATAATTGGATATTGTAAAGAACAAAGATATAGCATGTGAGATCAAATAAGCATGTTAGAAATTCTAAAAACTAAACTAACATAAAGAAAATTAAACAAAACATTAATATAAACAAATAACCACACCAAAAAAAAAAAAAAAACCAAATAAATATACTAAACCGACATAAAATAAATAAACATGTTAAACTTACATAAAAACTAAAATAACAACATAAAAACTTTAATTCACTTATTAAAATAAACCCAAGGTCAGAAAAAAATAGATTAAAATATCATAACATCAATCAAATATGATAAGAACACTTAAGATAACATCAAACAAAGAATATGCGAATCCTATGTAGCAAAGAGGGAAATCATGGGAAAGATATTTACCTTACTTTAGAATCACAGATTTGAGATTATTTAACCAACCACTCAGTGCCTACAATACTAGGATTAGATTGAGATTACAAGAGAAAATTAAAGAACACAAAAGAACTAAAGAATCACAACTCAAGAACAAACTTTAATCGAAAGGGTTTTGAAAACTGTTAGGTTCTAAAGATTTAGGATTTTATGTATTTAGAACTCTAATTTGTATTGTTGGCAAACCATGTTCAAAACAGGTTACTTAGTCTTATTTAGGCTTGCTTAAAGTTGGGTCTTTCATGTAAAGTTGGAATCGAGTGGCTGCAAATGCATTGGTGCATTTCGGCCTGACTCGATCGATCAAAGGAAAGACTCGATCAATCGAATCTCGGGCAGAATGTTTTTCTGCAGAGTATTCCAGCTCAGCCCTAGCTCATTAAATGTTTTGGGTTTTCTGTTTTTACCCTAGGTATATAAAGAAAAACCCTAGCCACGTTTTTAAAGTTGCTCCAGTTGAGTTGTTGCTCATACTTTGCTGTTTTGTGTAAATCTCTTATGAGATCTAGAGGAGCTTTCTTTTACACAAAGCTTAGGGTTTTCAAGGTAGAGATTACTTCAACATCTTGATGATCAACTCGGTTGCTACCATTGAAGCTTAAAGATTATCAAGCGTGGGTGCTTGTAGCTAATTAGAGAATCCAAGAAAGAAGGAGTCCGTGGATTCGGAGTTTGCACGTGGTCGTGTCAGTAAATTCTACTGGTGGTAGCATTAGGAAGTCAAGCGGGGAGCTTATAAGTCCTTTTGTATGAACTTCGATTCTTTTGCATAGTAGATTCAGGTTTACCTTGAGGATAGCTAGGTCAAATCATCCCCAGGTTTTTACCGTGTGGTTTCCTGGGTCATCATATCATTGTGTCTTTTATATTTTTGCTGCTTTATACTTTTGATATGATTGTGTGTTTGTGATAACCAAGAATTGCTGAAATTGACTAAGTTAATCACTTGGCTAATTAACTAGGTTAATCTGGTTGTTTTTAAGGGGTCTAAAACCGTTCAAGTGGTATCAGAGCAGGTAGCTCTTTTGTTAGAGATTTTTTGATCTCTGAGCTGATCCTTGACCCCTGTTATCATGGAGCATGGACACTCTCTTGTTGTTCCTCCTCACTTTGATGGGAATAACTATGCTTATTGGAAAGTAAGGATGAAAGCATTCCTAAAATTTATTGATGAGAGGGTTGGGAATTCCGTTGAATATGGATGGCAGAAGCCCACTACTCCTGTGAGTGAGTGGCAAACTTCTGAAAAAGAAGCAGCAGGTTTCAATAGCAAAGCTATGAATGCCATCTTCAATGCTGTTTCTATGGAGAAATTTAAGAGAATCTCTAATGTTGAGGTTGCTCACACTACTTGGAAAATCCTCCAAACTGTGCATGAAGGCACAAAGGCAGTAAAGATCAATAAACTGCAGCAATTGACTTCTAGATTTGAAAGCATTAGAATGTCTGATGATGAATCTTTTGATGAATTCTATGCTAAATTAAATAATATTGTTAATTCTGCTTTTAATTTGGGTGAAATCTATGATCAACCTAAAATTGTTAGGAAGATTCTTAGATCTTTAACTGAAGACTTTAGACCCAAAGTGACTGCCATTACTGAGAGCAAGGATGTGGACACCATCCCTGTTGATGAGCTTGTAGGATCTCTTCAGTCCTATGAGTCTGACCTACCCAAAGTGAACAAATCCAAATCAATGGCTCTTAAGTCAGTTAATGATGTTGATGCTGGTGGATTTGATGATGAGCTCTCTGCTACAGAAATTGCGTACCTTGCCAAAAATTTTAGAAACTTTCTTAGGAATAACAATAGAAAGGCAAGAGGTACAAACACTGTTAAACCTAGAAACTTTAGGAAGAATGATTCCATTAAGGTTAATAATTTTGAAAAACCTAGAGAAAAAGTTGGGCAATCTTCAAACAATCCTTTGGGTGCTCAGTGTTTTGGCTGTCAAGGGTATGGTCATGTGAAATCTGAATGTCCTACATTCTTGAGATCTAAGGGTAAAGCTATGACTGTAACCCTTAGTGATAATAAGGTTTCTGATGATGAGTCTAGATGTGATAAGGATGGAAACTTCATTTCTTTCACTGCTACTACAGTAGTAAATGAAAGCATATATGTTGAAGAGAACTCTTCTGATGGGGAACTCTCTAAGGATGCAGATCTTTAAGAGGCCTACAATAAACTTTGCAAAATTGCTACAAAGGATGCTATGAATGTAGAACTTGGCCTGAAGAAAATTGAATCTCTTGAGCTTGAAAAGAAGAATTTGCTTGTTAACTTGTTTGATGCTAATGATCTTTTGAATAATGTTAAATCTGAGAACATGCTCTTACTTGATAGAGTTAAAACTTTGGAACATGATTTATCTGTTGCTAGATCTGCTAGTTCTAAACTAGATCACATGTTGAATGTTCAAAAGTATCCTTCTGATAAATCTGGTTTAGGATATGTTGAAAGCATCTTTGATTCTGCACCACATTCCACAAACTTTGTTCCTCTATCTTCTTCTGAACCTTCTACGAGTGAGGTTGTGAGTGAAACTGTTAAGCCCCCTGTTAGTGAGGTTGTTAAACCCATAGAAGTTTCACCACCTAGGAAGATTAAGGTTGATCTAGGAGAGCCTAAACCTAAGGATTCTACCCATTCTAAGGACAAGATACATGGTAAACCTGCTTGGGTTTGTCACTATTGTGGAAAGTCTGGACACATTCATCCTAAATGTTACAAGCTTCAAGCTGCTAAGAGAGCAAACAAACCAAAGGTGCCTGTGCCTCAAGCACAAGATCCTATGGTACTCATTGGTGAATTGGTAAAGGCGTTGAACCTTTATTCCAATCCTGGAGTTGGAAATCATGCGAATGTGAATAAGAACTCCAATGCCCATGGTGCATCTAAAAGGTTTTGGATACAAAAGACTCGACCTAATTGAGTCTTTCTGACATGGTCCTTGTGCTTCATTACTCATTCCTTTGTGACCATTGTTATTTGGTTTTTTGTGTTTTTCTTTATTCTAGGACTTGCATTGCATTACATTCATGCATTTCATTCTAGGATTTATTGGTTTTCTCTTTTAATTAAAAAAAAAAAGGAGAAAAGCAAAATATGTTAAGCACTATGTTTCTTGGTTTTTGAAAACAAGGTTCGTCAATTTAGTTACACATAACATGTCTTATATACCTTATTTAGCTTTGATGAGCTTATTTATTGCACTTGACTAGTTGGAACTTTGTAGTACATGTTGTGTGGGAAAGATGTTTATGGTTGTTGATCACTTTGTCTTGATCTTGAAGTCACATGTTATTTGACTGTTGGACTTGATCCTTTTGAGAAAGGCATAAATAACCATCTCACCACTGTTCACTAGCCAATCATGAACACCTTAGTGCATATCATAATATTCTGTGCTCGAGAAAGTGTAGCACATGCACAAAAAGAACATAAGGTGTTGCCTCGGCTTAATTGCTTAATGCTTAAAATTGTTGTGTACTATTAGGCTTGATGCCATCTCACATAATTAAAATTGGTGTGTATTATTAGGCTTGATGCCATCTCACATAATAATGAGGCAAAAATACAAGAAACTTACATGATTGCAAGCTTTTGTTCTAGGAGATGTGGGAGTTATAGGATGTAACTCTTTAGGTGATAGTCTCTTTTAAATTCTGTGTGATGAATTTTGTAGATTTTGTGATTGATTTCTATTCACATATCACCTCACATGTATCTCAAGTTTTTGCTAGTTTGCACACACTACACAAGTTACTCTTTGCTAAACACTGTACATGTATTGTGTGTGTTTTTGGTCTAACCAACCAAGTTTGAAAAAACCTTGAGTATTATGCAAAACATTTTTTTTGCTTGTGAATTTAAAGGAAGAACCGGTTGAAATTTTACCTTGGAGAATCTGGGATTATAAATTTGGGTTTTTGAAAAAGCATTCCATTCCATCTCATACTCATACATTGTGTTTCATTGTTTTTAATGCTTTGAGGAGTTATTTTCAAAAATTGGTTTGAGTTTTTCAAAACTAAAATTTTTCTCAAAATACTGTGATCCACTGCCTATTTCAATCGATCCATTCTGTTTTTCGATCGATCGAAAATATTTAAAATCCTTTTTAAAACTTTCGGAGTGATTCGATCGATCGAATGTAATTTTCGATCAATCGAAAGTCGAGAATCAGGTTTTTTAAACAGTACTCTTTGACTGATTCCTCTCCTTTTTCAAAAGACTTTTTCAAACTCTTTTTCTCTCTCTGACTAGGCAAGGATCTACAATGATTTTTTGTCGTTTTCCTCCAAATTTTTTGCAAGAATTCTCTTTCCTCAAGCCGGTAAGTCTCTTTTGCCCCTCATTTTTGAGTTTATTTGCATTTTTCATGCATTTTATCTCATAATTTCGGACCTCTTTCTTTTTGGGATTTTTGGTGTTTTAAGCCCAATTTTGTGCAATTGATCAATTGGTTTTTATGGGGACAAGCTATAAATATATTCTTGATAGTTTAATTTGATCAATTTTGGGTTTTGTGAAAAATTGAAAATTCTAGGGTTTATAATTGTTCCGAATTGGGGATTTTGTTCAATTAGGTTGAATTTGATAAAATTGGCTTGTTAATTGGATGTAATTAGGCATATCATCTATGGATTGTATTTTGTAATTCTTAATTCATCAATGTGCTTCAAAATTTTACAAGTGGTTTTAAAATTTTTGGGGTTTGGTTGTTAGATACTCTATGCTCGAGCCAATTTTGTGAAATTGAACTTAAAATTGAACTTTGTTTAATGCATTAGTACATGCATCATGGCATTTTAACTGTTCATGCATCATATGGTTTTTTTTTTTATTGGTGCTAATTTGCAGTCTGCCCTTGGTTTTTATTTGTTTCTCTTTTGGTTTTCTCTTGTGTCTCTGTCCTTTCCTTAGCATCATGCCTACGAAAACTAGGGCTCGTAGGTCTGTCCCTTCACCTACTCCTTCCCCCCCATCCTTTGACCGTGAGAAATTTTCGAGTGAGAAAAACCAGGAGATCTTTGAGAAGTTGAACCTTAAGCGTAAGATATGGTCTGAGCGTTCTGTCATTCTAGATGAGTTGGATCCTGCCATTAGGGCAAACTTAGAGCGTAGGGGCTGGCTACCCTTGGTGGATATTTCTGATCCTCCTCCACCTGCTACCTTGATTCGAGAGTTCTACTCGAACATCTCGATCCACATCTATGATTCCAACACTTTAGTAAAGAGTTGGATACAAGGCGTAGAGTACACCATTACTCCTACCGTAGTGGCTGATGCGCTAGGGGTACCTTTGGTCCAGCACCCTGTCTACCCTTATGATGAGTCTCCCGTTTTGAGTGATGTCATGTCTTACATCACTGGGTCATCTATCCAGTGGGGTTCTGATCCTAGGATCACCACTGTTGAGCTTTCTGAGCTTTACTATCTTTTCTTTAGGATAGCGTGTCACTGCTTTTGGCCTATTTCTCATCTGCACACCATTTCTCTTGAGAGGTGTGTCTTTTTGTATGCTCTAGTTACTGATGCTCCTATCAATTTTCCTCATTTGTTTCTTCGTTCTTTGAATAAGGTGTATAGGAGTTCATCTTCCTCTCATGCCCTGGTTCAGCCTATTTTTATTCATAGGATTCTTCTTTATCTTGATTTTAGCGGTTTTCTCTCCTCTGAGCCTGTGCATGTCATTGGTCCTTTAGGTGTGTCTTTTCTTAGACAAAGGGCTACTCATCTTCGATCTGGCTCTAAACACCCTAGGTCTTCACCTTCTGGGTCCGCACCTCCTCCCTCTTCTTCTACTGGTCCTTCTGGTGAGGCTGTTCTTGATCCTGATGCTGCTGCTGTTCCTCCACCTACATCGAATGACTTTGATATCCGTCGTACTTTGGAGATTGTCTTGGCCGTTCAGGAGGCTCATGGTTAGATTTTGGTGGACTTGCTTGATGAGATCCGTGCGTTGCGAGCTGATCTGGCACATCTTCGGTCTCCCTCACCACCTCCTTTTAATGATGGATTGTGATTGCCCTTTGGCATTCCATCACAAAAAGGGGGAGTAGTGTTTGTAGAGGAGTTTTGTAGTTAGAGAGAGTTTTTGTTGTTTTGAGGAGCTTGCGGAACTATTAGATTGTATTTAGGTGCTTCACCTTGTATATCATTGTTTTTGGGGATATTCATGTTAAGGGAAGTAACATTGATTGATATACATGTTTTCTTTTTTATTCTTGTTGCTTTGGATTCACTGTTTATTAATTTATATTCTATGAGTTATTCATTTAATATATGTCTTTATTGTATGTTTATGTGAATCATAAAAGAATGTTATACCTGTTTATATACTATTTTCAGTCACACATGCGTTTATGCGTTTGTTGAAGTATTTCAAGAATAAACAGGTTGATTCAATTGAGCTGCTGTCTACACTTGCAACTAATGGATAGTAGTTAGGATTGAATTTTGGTTTATGAGCATTATTTTGTAAAGGGCTTTTTAAATTGTAAACTTTGAGCTTAGTATTTGTGTTTTGTCACGGATTGCCAAAGGGGGAGTTTGTTAAGTTCTAAAGATTTAGGATTTTATGTATTTAGAACTCTAATTTGTATTGTTGGCAAATCATGATCAAAACAGGTTGTTTAGTCTTATTTAGGCTTGCTCAAAGTTGGGTCTTTCATGTAAAGTTGGAATCGACTGGCTGCAGATGCATTGGTGCATTTCGGTCTGGCTCGATCGATCGAAGGAAAGACTTGATCGATCGAATCTTAGGCAGAATGTTTTTCTGCAGAATATTCCAGCTCAGCCCTAGCTCATTAAACGTTTTGGGTTTTCTGTTTTTACCCTAGGTATATAAAGAAAAACCCTAGCCACGTTTTTATAGTTGCTCCAGTTGAGTTGTTGCTCATACTTTGCTGTTTTGTGTAAATCTCTTGTGAGATCTAGAGGAGTTTTCCTTTACACAAAACTTAGGATTTTCAAGGTAGAGATTACTTCAATATCTTGATGATCAACTTGATTGCTACCATTGAAGCTTAAAGATTATCAAGTGTGGGTGCTTGTAGCTGATTGGAGAATCCAAGAAAGAAGGAGTCCGTGGATTCGGAGCTTGCACGTGGTCGTGTCAGTAAGTTCTACTGGTGGGTAACATTAGGAAGTCAAGCGGGGAGCTTGTAAGTCCTTTTGTATGAACTTCGATTTTTTCGCATAGTGGATTCAGGTTTACCTTAAGGATAGCTAGGTCAAATCCTCCCTAGATTTTTACCATGTGGTTTCCTGAGTCATCATATCATTGTGTCTTTTATATTTCCACTGCTTTATACTTTTGATATGATTGTGTGTTTGTGATAACCTAGAATTGCTGAAATTGACTAAGTTAATCACTTGGCTAATTAACTAGGTTAATCTGGTTGTTTTTAAGGGGTCTAAAACCATTCAAAAATGAATTAGAAAACAATTTTATGCTTTTGTAAAACTACTAGAGAGAGGTTTTGAGTCTGTAAAAAATGTGCAAAGGTGTTGTATGGGTGATTAGAGAAGATGAACTAGGGTTTTATGATGGAGGCAAAAAATAAACTCTCTCTAGCTAGGGTTTTGATTGGAGACATAAAGTAAGTATTTATATGTTAATACTAGGGTTTGAGGGCTTTTTAGAGGTCTTTGAACATTCCTAAGGGTCTAGGAGCCAGCCCCCTTCAAAGAATCATGTTTTGGGGGACCAAAACTCAAGTTATGAACACTTGGGAATGAGCCTACGTACGCAGGTTTCGTGCATGTGTATGCATGCTTAACTCGTGTACGCGTGCTTTCTAAAAACCATAATTTCGACTAGGGGTGTCCACGGGTCGGGCCAGGTCGATTTTTGACCCAGCCCGAATCCGACCTGCCAGAGTCGGGTGGACAGAACACTGACCCGAGACCGACCGCCGGCGTCAATCGGTCGGATCGGTTTTGGGTTCGGGTGAAGATCGGGTCTGCTCGGGTGGAGATCGGGTTGTCGCCGGAGCTGAAAAATGTCGCCAGAATCTGTAAAATGTCGTCGAAATCCGCAATATGTCGCCGGAATCTGCAAAATGTCGCCGAAAAATGTAAAAGCTCACTAGATCTGCATCAAAATCACCGAAATTTGCACCAAAATCGCTGAAATCCGCTGGAAATGGCCGGATCTCACCACATATGGTTGAGAACTCGCTGGATCTCCTCGGATTTAAGTGCGATTCCGTCGGATTTGTATATAACTTTCCACGGGTCGGGTGGCTTAGGTTTTGGAGAAGAAAACCCGCCACTCGACCCGCCAACGTCGGGCCTTAGGCGCGGAAACCCGAAGCCGACCGACAAGAGCGTTGGTTTGGGCTGAACTCGGGTGGAGATCGGGCGGGTTGGTCAGTCCGGCGGGTCACGGGCGGGTCTGGACACCCCTAATTTCGACTACACAATTAGCCCAAATTCAAACAGTTATAACTCACTCAATATAAATCCAAGTAATGCAACATTTATTTTCAAATTAAAGCCCAAGATATCTAATTTCCAATGAAACAAAGCTCACTCACATATTATTTGTGAATCAAAAATTATGATCAAAACAGTGAGCAAAGGTCATTTTTCAGCATTATCTTCAAAGCGATTTGAGCACTATTGAGTTGTGATTACTTTCAAACTATTGTGAACTCTTTAATTACCTTTATTTGACATATGTCAAGCTCATCATTGGGGTTAGGGACCCAATGTTATTAATGGGTACAAAATAAGGTGTATACAATAATTCATTTATTAATGAGGACCGATGAAATTGTGCATGCGCAATTTCATGAGCTAGATTTTCATCAAAGAGAAAGTATATGTTTCGAGGTTGACTTTATGGGAACTATTAACCTTTTCTATGTAAGCAATTAGAAGAAATAAGGAAGCACAATTTCAAGACTACATCCACTTCAAACTCCAAAAGCTCATTTCCAAATACAACTCCAAGAAGACCCACAATTAGGCCACTTGTAACTTTCTTTTATTTGAAAACTATTGATATACCATTATTCCATTGGAGGGTGTTAACAGATATTTACACAGAATTTTTAGAGAATTTAGTTTCTATTCAATCAATAGGTCTTTCTCTTCATCAACTAATTCTCTATATCTCACAAGATGTAGGTATACAATGAGAATAATTGAAATAATTATTGTATTAAACAAGATGTTATTTTGTTTGGCAACCAAAGTAGTAAAAATTTTGTTGAATTTTTTTGCACCAACATGTTTGTCGACACAAAAAGATGTAATACAATATGCGTAAATGTTATATATGTTTTTTGCATCAATAAAAATGCTGACACGAAAAAAACATATTAGTTGCCACCAAAATAAATTTTTATCATGTCAACTTAAAAGGTTGACATGAAGATTTTAGGCATCACGATTTACCACATTACTATGTAGCAACTAATTGGTTGACGCAAAAAATATATTATATTTTTTGCAATTTTTTTTTTTTTTAGCAATTTTTAGTTGACGTTTAAGTTTTTTTTTTTTTTTTTTTTTTATTTTTTAGCAATTTTTAGTTGACGTTTAAGTTTTTTTTTTTTTTTTTTTTTCCTTTGTAGTAATCTAATTGCCGATTATAAAAAAAATATTGGTTAACTTAAACTTTAGGCAAAAATAGAATGTTAGTCCCTAGAGTTTATAAATAAGCATTGTTAGTCCCTCCTTCAACTTCTATTAGTGGAGTGGTGATGTGTCAATATTTTTAGTGATGTGGCAACAATTTTTATTCAAACTCATCATTGAGGTTAGGGACCAAAGATTATTAACCAGTACAAAATAAGGTGTATACAATAGTTCATTTATTAATGAGGACCGATGAAATTGTGGTGCACAATTTCATGAGCTAGATTTTCATCAAAGAGAAAGTATATATTTGGAGGGTGACTCTATGGGAACTATTACCCTTTTCTATGTAAGCAATTAGAAGAAATAAGGAAGCACAATTCCAAGACTACATCCACTTCAAACTCCAAAAGCTTATTTCCAAATACAACTCCAAGAAGACCCACAATTAGGCCACTTGTAATTTTCTTTTATATGAAAACTATTGATATACCATTATTCCATTGGAGGGTGTTAACAGATATTTACACAAAATTTTTAGAGAATTCAGTTTTTATTCAATCAATACATTTAGGTCTTTCTCTTCATCATCAACTAATTCTCTATATCTCACAAGATGTAGGTATACATTTAGGTATACAATGAGAATAATTGAAATAATTATTGTATTAAACGAGATGTTATTTTGTTTGGCAACCAAAGTAGTAAAAAATTTGCTGAATTTTTTTGCATCAACACGTTTGTTGACACAAAAAGATGTAATACAATATGCGTAAATGTTATATATGTTTTTTGCGTCAATAAAAATGCTGACTCGAAAAAAATATTATTTGCCGCCAAAATAAAGTTTTATTATGTCAACCTAAAAGGTTGACATGGAGATTTTAGGCATCACGATTTACCACATTACTAAGTAGCAACTAATTGGTTGATGCAAAAAATATATTATATTTTTTGCAAAATTTTTTTTATTATTTTTAGCAACTTTTAGTTGGCGTTAAAGTTTTTTTTTTTTCTTTGTAGTGAATCTAATTGCCGATTATAAGAAAAATATTGGTTAACTTAAACTTTAGGCAAAAATACAATGTTAGTCCCTCCTTCAACTTCTATTAGTAGAGTGGTGATGTGTCAATTTTTTTAATGATGTGGCAACAATTTTTATTATTAACAAATTATATGTCAGCAATCCTACCATGCTCTCTGTCATCCCAAGTTTTTCTTTTCCAGCCTCAAGTCTGTGTTTGTCTCAAACGCCACAAATGGCTCTGGTCAATACTTCACTCTCTGCTCTTGGTTCTTCTCCCAACCCCTCCTCATCATCACCAACATCAGCGACGACCTCAAACAAACTCAACGGCCATGAAAAGCAATCAAATGAATACCCTAGATTCCAATTTAGTCCATATTTTAAATCGCCCCTTATGTTTTTGAGGTTTTGTGAGCTTAAACCTGTTCTCTAATAGACCCAAATTTTTTTGGACATGAGGCACTAACCATTGGGATCGAAAGAGAGAGCTTGGGATGGGTGGTGGGTTTGCCACATCATGTAATAAGTTAATAATAAAAATCGTTGCCACATCATTAAAAAAAATAACACATCACTATTTTAATAGACACATAAGAAATAAAATTTAACAGAAGTTGATAGAAGGACCAATTGAGGTCATTTTTTAAACTTCAGGGACTAATAGCACTCATGTGAAACTTTAGGGACTAAAAACACTTACTAGATAAATTTTAGGAACCAATAATGTATTTTCGCCTAAACTTTACCTGATTTCTCTCAATAACAACCCAAAAAAAAATTTATATTGACTTATTATATCACAGAATCAAGAAAAGAAATCTGTATTTTCATATATGCAACAATGATTACACAGACTACACATATATACTCATTTGTACAGGTGTGAACGCAAGGATAACTAACTAACAGAATTAACAACTTATTACACGTGCAGCCTACAGGACTAACTGATTAGTTCACGTGTTAACACTTAAGGAGGTCTAAAACATGCTAAGCTACAAGTCGTTTCAACACTTTCTTCATTTTCTTTGATCTGTCGTTTGTGCTCTGTTATACACTCAGCAGCTCTGCTCTTGCTACTGATCTTGGTGGCTTCAGTTTCATCTAAACTCTGATACTCCCCCTCAAGAGCAGCAGGTGTATGAATATTAAGCATCCCCATCTTTCCAATAAGAGTTGAAAATTGATTGTAATTCAAGGCTTTAGTGAGTAGATCAGCCAATTGACAGTTTGATCTAACATGATTTAGCTTAATCACCTTCTCCAACACCTTATCTCTAACCACATGACAATCAATTTCTATATGTTTTGTCCTCTCATGGAAGACTGGGTTGGAACCGATATGCAATGCAGCTTGACTATTACAGAATAATAAAGCCTCCTTCTCATGATTTACTCCAATATCTTTGAGAAAGTATAAAATCCATACTATTTCACACGTTGCCACTGCCATGGATCTGTACTCAGCTTCAGCTGAGGATCTTGATACTGTGGATTGCTTCTTTGATTTCCATGATACCAAAGAATCACCAATGAAGATGCTATAGCCAGTCACTGATCTCCTAGTGTCAGGACATGCAGCCCAATCTGCATCTGCAAAGCCTTTTAAATGCAAGTTTGTGCTAGAAGAAAACACAAGTCCTTTTCCTGGTTCACCTTTCAAATATTGCAACACCCTATGTGCTGCATCCAAATGTGTTCTCCTTGGCTTAGACATAAACTGACTGAGTTTATGGACAGCCAATGTAATGTCAGGCCTTGTGATTGTTAAGTACAAAAGTCTGCCCACAAGTCTTCTATAATGACTTGGATCCTTAAGCTCTTCTCCTTCATACTTGCTTAGTCTTAGGTTGTGCTCCATAGGGGTTTTAGCACTCTTACAGCCAAGCAGTCCTGCATCATTGAGTAGTTCAAGGGTGTATTTTCTTTGACAGAGGGCAATTCCTTTATTTGATCTTGCAACCTCTAAACCAAGAAAATATTTTAGATCACCCAGGTCTTTAAGTTTGAACTTATCATCCAGCATGACTTTGAACCTATCCACTTCTGCTTTGTCATTACAAGCTATCAAAACATTATCTACATACACCAAAAGAATCATGAAAGTGTCACCATGCATTCTGGTAAACAAGGAGTAGTCAGCCTTGGACTGAATAAAACCAAGTTGAATCAAGGTACTTGAGAATTTGGCAAACCATTGCCTAGAAGCTTGCTTGAGGCCATAAATGGACTTATTAAGCTTGCAAACAACCTCCCCCTGGCTGTGAAACCCTTGTGGAAGAGCCATAAACACTTCTTCATCCAAATCCCCATGAAGAAAGGCATTATTGACATCTAATTGACTAAGAAACCAACCCTTGATGGCAGCAACAGCAAGAAGGACTTTGACAGACACCATTTTAGCTACTGGTGAGAAAGTCTCAAAGTAATCAATGCCCTCCTTTTGTGTGAATCCCTTGGCCACTAACCTGGCTTTATATCTCTCAATAGAACCATTAGCTTTGTACTTGATTTTGTAAACCCACTTGCATCCAATAGCTTTCTTACCAGCAGGTAAAGGTGTCAGAATCTAGGTGTTATTAGCTTCAAGTGCTGCTATTTCAGCAGCCATGGCAGCTTGCCATTGGGGATCAGATACAGCTTGGTAGTAGAATTGAGGTTCAATAAGAGAGGAAATGGCATAACAAAAGGTCTTATATGATGGGGAAAGATGATGATATGAGATGTGAGATGAGAGTGGATGAAAAGTACCTGGTTGGGAAGAAGACAAAAGTTGGACAAATGTAATTTGATTGCAGTGAAAGTCCTGTAAGTAAGAAGGTCCGTGAACAGATCTAGTGGACCTTCTAAGGGGAAGAGGATCAGTAATGGGATCAAGAGGTGCCTCTGGGACTTCATCAAGAAAGTCATCATCAATAGTATGATGAACTTGGATAATGGAATGTGGAGAAAAAACAGGAGTGTTGGAGTGTGATGTGAGTGGATCATCATGTAAAGAAGAAACAGAAGGAACACATGGCAAAGGCAATGAATTGAAAGGAATTGAATGAGTGGAAGATGAAGAATAAGGAAAAATGGATTCATGGAAAACAACATCCCTTGAAACAAAAATAGCATAAGTATCAAGGTCATAGAGTTTATAACCTTTGATATTACAAGGGTATCCAAGAAAAACACATCTTCTTGCCCTTGGTGAGAATTTTGTCCTACTTTGAGCAATGGTAGAAGCAAAACAAAGACAGCCAAAAACCTTTAGGTGATTATATTCAGGAGTTTTATGGAATAACATCTCAAAAGGTGTTTTGTCATTTAACAAAGGAGAGGGAAGTCTATTTATGAGATATGCAGCAGTCAATACACAATCACCCCAAAAGGGCAAAGGTATATGAGATTGAATTTGTAAAGCCCTTGCAATGGAAAGAAGGTGTTGGTGTTTTCTCTCCACAACAGAATTTTGTTGTGGAGTATAAACACAACTATGTTGGTGAATAATGCCATGGGAACTAAGAAAATCAGTCATGGCAAATTCTTTTGCATTATCAGTTCTAATGGATTTAATATTCTGACCAAATTGTGTGGCAACCATAGTGTAAAAAGATTGAAACAAATGTTTAACATCACATTTGGATTTCATTAGAAACAGCCAAGTAGCTCGGGTTGCATCATCCACAATGGTCAAGAAATATTTATAACCATCTAGAGTAGGAATAGAATAAGGTCCCCAAACATCCATATGAACTAAATCAAAAGCACAAGTAGAGATGTTATTATTAAAAGGGAATGGTAATCTTTTAAGCTTGGCCATAGGACAAATCTGACAAGCCTTATTACAAAAGGAATGTAAAGAAGGGATTGTATGACCTAAAGATTTAAGTTTCATGTCTGAAGGGTGTCCTAATCTGGCATGCCAGAGAAATGAAGATGCAGAACCTGCTGAAGCTGATG
>NW_027070188.1:293087-309017 GCF_002906115.3 Quercus suber
ACCCTTTCATCATCACTGGTATCAACTGCTTCAAATGTGCAAGCCTGGATAAGATGTGACAACATGGTTGGCACGTGGTTAACCAATTCAGTTTCACCAAAAATCCAAGCAAGCATCATTTATGAAGACACAGCCTTAGAAATCTGGAATGACCTGAAGAATCGATTTGCTCAGACAAATGGACCTAGAGTTTTCAACCTTCAAAAGGATATAGCAGAGTTTCATCAAGGTGAGATGTCCATCACTGATTTCTTTACCCAGTTGAAGGTGTTTTGGGACCAGTTGCAGAATCTTAGTCCTTTCCTACTTGCACCTGTGGTAAATGCATTTGCAATATTAATAAGAGGCTCACTGATCTACAAGTAAGAGAATCTGTCATGAAATTCCTAATGGGGTTGAGTGATTCTTTCTCTCAAGTCAGATCCCAAGTTCTACTTATGGAGCCTATTCCACCTCTTAGTAAGGTTTACTCCTTGCTGATTCAAGAAGAGACTCAGAGATCTGTGCCCAATGGATCTTTTGCTAAAGTTGATTCTACTGCTTTAGCTGCTAAATTGACAAATGAAAATCTTGTGGTTCGTTTCTTGGTGGTGTTGTTAGCAAGGGAAAGGAGAGACCAACTTGCACACATTGTGGCAAGACTGGTCACACAGTGGACAAATGCTATAAAAAGCATGGTTTTCCACCAGGGTTTAAGTTCAAGAACAAACCTTTATGGCTCATCAAGTATCCTCAGATGTTACTCCTTCAGTTGCTTCACCACTGCATCAACAAACTTCCAAATCGATTCTTCAGGTCATTCCAGATTTCTAAGGCTGTGTCTTCATAAATGATGCTTGCTTGGATTTTTGGTGAAACTGAATTGGTTAACCACGTGCCAACCATGTTGTCACATCTTATCCAGGCTTGCACATTTGAAGCAGTTGATACCAGTGATGATGAAAGGGTCAAAGTTCCATCAATGAAACCCAATTTATTCTTGGTGAGCAAAGCTTTTCTCACTGCACGAGCCCAAGCTGCATAATTCTCTCCACCTATCAATGGCTGTGTGACAAGAACTAAGCTTGGATTCTCGGCATGATGCAAGAACAAAGGGTTATCCATTGGGGAATCTTGTGATGAAGGAGATAGATTCTCAGACGTGGAAGCATCTGTAGAACCATTTGCATTTGTAGCGGAAGCCATAGATGACAATTGAAGAAAGAATTTCCAAAGAATGAAGTTTTCTCAAGAACAGAGAAAGATTTTCTCGGGAAAATTGAAGAGAAAAATTGAAACGAAAACGAAACCCTACAGGAATTTGGGAATTCGCTCTGATACCATATCACAGAATCAAGAAAAGAAAGAAATCTGTATTTTTATATATTCTTCAATATACACAGACTACATATATATACTCATTTGTACAGGTGTGAACGCAAGGCTAACTAACTAACAGAAATAACAACCCATTACACGTGCAATGCTACAGGACTAACTGATCAGTTCACGTGTTAACACTTAAGGAGGTTTAAAACATGCTAAGCTACAAGTCGTTTCAACATTTTCTTCATTTTCTTTGATCTGTCGTTTATGCTCTGTTATACACTCTGCCTCTCTGCTCTTGCTACTGATCCTTGTGGCTTCAGTTTCTTCTAAACTCTGATATAATTCTTAATTCCTTTAACCAGCTTACATCACTATTAAGTTATTCTCTTAAATCCCTAAAGTCAAAATTTAGCCTGTTAATCATAATATAACCTCGTTACGTGCCTTGTGCTTTTACACCATATGGGTAATAAGAAATTTTTTTTTTCCTTTTTAGGAATGAAATAAATTCTTCTGTTAATTATAATATTTTTTTTTAACTGGGAAAATTGTGTCATCTGTCACAGATTGAGAAGAAGGTACCAAAAGTCCATGCAATTATTCCTTACTATAAACTAGTCTCTATTTGTTTAGTACAAGATCGTAGCACAATGCACCAACAATCCGTATTGTAACGAGCTGCCATGATTAGGTTATTGCGAATTATTGTTGCCAATTATTTTGATTTTTCTTTCTTTATTTTTGTCTTTTTCTTGATCTCATATATACTCTTAGTATACTACACGTATTTAGCACATGTTGTATACTACACACATTTAGCACATATTATATATCTTGGTAAACCCTTTACTACGACAAAAATCAAGAAACATTATTTATCCGATGGTCATCTTCTATTTCTATATATGTTCAAACTTCTATATACATTCGAACTGTAAGTAGTAATCTTTGATATACAGAAAATATAGGAAATAAAGAGATTTTGTTCATAACTAGCTTTTATTCTTTGCGTCTGTTTACTTTTAACATATACTAAGTGGATAGAATTTTGGTAACTAGCTGGGGAGGTGGGTTTCAATTAACTATATAATGAACTTGAATTAACTATACAACAGAAAAATATCACAGTTTTCTTGCATATGAATCGTGAATCTCACCATAATTTTAATTACCAAAGAGAAAAATGCTATGTCATTGTACTCTTAAAATTGGATAGCACATGAATTACAGGTTAGGTGTACTGTCACACATTAAATTTAATAATCGTTAGGATGTGAGTTTAAGACTTTTATAAGTTTGCCTCCAAGATTGTGGCATATAAAATGTAAATAACGAACTCTACTTCTACTACATGACAAAACTAATCTTGCGAATTGTTTAGTGGTTGTAAAAAACAAATATTTGTATGCTTTCTGATTAGCAACGGTTGAAATATATCTATATATTGATTAAAATGCAAATTGGATTAGTTTAATAGTAATAACTTTCTCTTTGATTTTTTCTGTCTTGAGGTATCTTTCTTTTCAAAAATTTAGAAAAACGGCACAAGATGTATTTATCAAATAGATAATAGCTAATATTGAGCCATTTATTTTTAATTTTTTCCCTTTTTTTTTTTTTTTTTTTTTTTGTAATCTTTCTTTTAATTTGTTATCAAGAAATTTGAGAAATAAAATTTTTGTATCACGATGTAATTGTTCATTTAGTTTAATAAATTGCGGCAAACACCTTAGTCATGGAGACCATTAGGACAAGAACTGGGTGACCGTGATGTTTGGTTATTATGATCTATGAATGGACTCAATGTGGTTGAGCTATACGTCTCGATGATAAGACATTAAAATGGATCATTTTATTAGAAAGCCTGTCTAAAGCAAGCACGTACCAAGGCAATTATCTCTTCATGCAATTTCTATTTCTTTAAAAATGAGAAAAGTAGAAAAGCAGGAACATCATAATTGAAGGACATGGGAAACGTATCCATGATTACGGAATAAAATCATGCAAAATCTTGGCCTTACTATGAGGCCTAAATCGTGGTTGATAAAGATCGTTATGGGCCCTCTAAATATCAGGTGGTTTTCTTAAGGTTGTTAACAATTAATTAATTAATTAATTATTTTTTTTTTTGAGAAGATGTCGACAATTAATTATCATTCTACGCTGTATACTAAATAATGCTATATTGCTATTAGATGGCAGATTTTTCAAATGAAGCAATTTAAAATTTAGAAAAGCAATGTGGTAGCTATAACAACCGTTGATTTTAGACTATTATTATTACACTGATAAGACAACTGTGTTCAAATCTCTCATATAAAAGATTATGTAAAAACAGAGACAGGATGAAGGACTTAGAAGTTTTTTTTTTTTTTTTTCTTCGATAAGGACTTAGAAGTTGAAAATTGGATCTTCAAAGTCTTCAATACTTGAAATCTTGAATACGACAAGGTTATGTGAAACCGTTTCTCTTCATTTTATTTGGATTTAAATGTATAGCTTGTAACTCATTTGACCCATACTAATATTTTCAAAGGAAATTTCAAATCCTCCTATTGATAGTAATCAAAAAAGTAATTTCAATACAGAGTTCAAATAAAACTAATAACAATTTGTTATTTAGTATTTAGCATAAAAATTTGATAAAAATATTATAGACGTAATACTCCTCTAAACATAATAAATACACATTTACTGTCAGGCACTCACGCATATGCGTTATCACATTGACAGAAATAATAAAATCGTGTTTTAAAATACAATTTAAAAAAAGATTGCACAGAGTATACAATAACAGATGGTGCTATAAGATTTTCCTTTGATCTTTGACCTGTCAAAGAGATCCTAACTCCTCTTTAACGTAATGCGTTTAAGCCAGTAAACTTTTTATATTATTTGAATAATTGAACACTGACAAAAGGTTTTTTGGGTTGTTGTTTGCTTGAGTAAGAAAATTCCATTTAGTGACTTTAGTCACAGTCATTCACGAGATACACATAGAGAGACACTCCAAATTAATACAAAAAAAAAAAAACATAAAAGCAAAAGCCCAAAATATACACAAAACTTACACTCACTCTTACATCTTAATCTTACACTAATCATCTATATGACTATATCTAACTCTCCGCTTAAAAATCCATGAACATACATCACACATCAAGGTGTCCCCTTGGCAACATAACTGTTCACCAAAGCAAGCGCATTACTCGTGATTTTATGTACCTTCGTCACCCGATCACACACGTCACTCTTCAACGACCCATCGGCCACACCTTCAAACCCATCCGTACACGTGTCCTCGTCGGTCAGGGCGGCGCTCATCCACGTCTGCACGTTGCTCATTTGGAACCTAAACGACTCGACTCCCAAACCCGCGGCTCCGAGCTGACCCATCTGCTTCAGCGAGCCGCGGATCTCGTCGACCGCGTCGCCGAAATTGGTGAAGCAGTCGTGCAGAGCCGCCGCGGCTCTGCGGTCCGTTCCGTACTCGGCCCGGCGAGCCAAAGTGGAGACGTAGGCGGCCATGCGGCGAGCCTTGGAGAGACTCACGCCTATGGCGACTTTGGCGAGCTGACCGGGGCTCTGTTGTACGGCGCTGGCGTAACGGGACAGGGAGTGGTAGCAGAGGTCGGGGTACAACGTTGTGCCGCAGCTCGTGCGGATGAATTCTGTGCCGTTGGTTGTGGGATTGGATGTGGGAGCGGCGGGAGTTTGGTCTCCGAAGGTTGGGGTTGGTTGGAGTTGGAAGAGTAAGACGAGAGAGACGAGGAATAACGGGTGTTGGGTGTTCATGGCTTTTTTCACTTTTTTTTTCCGTATTTTGGTGTTGGGCGTTGTGGACTGTTTTGCCTATGGGGGGTTTAAGTAGGCTCTAGTATTCTATCTCAATTACATTCTACCCATTTTTTAAACATATAATATCAAGATTGCCACTGCTGCTTCTATCTCCAATATTATTTCTTAAATGGAGCTTAAGAATTTCTTGAAATACGATGATATGGTATTTTCTACTTTTATATTTAAAAATAATTGTATGATTTTTTTAATGTTTGAATTTTAAAAAATAGTAAAACTATGTTATTTTTATGGAGTTATAATTAAGGACATAGTTTGGAATGAGATAAATGGAAGGGCTACATTGAAAACATGTCAAGAATTTTGTGGCTTAGTTAGAATTTTTTTAGTATTTCCAAATGAGCTATTCAGGTTCAAATCCCCCCCCCCCCAAAAAAACTACCGAATTATCAACCAAAAAAAAAAAAAAAAGTCTCCATTGGAAACATATATAAAAGCTAAAGGACTCGGATGAAAAAAAAAAAAAAAAACTATAGAAAGGAAAACGAAAGATGTCAAATAATACTATAGAGCATTTAATATCTAATTTAACCGTCTCATTTTGTGTTTCATTTTGTTTGATTCCTCAATCATTATCAATACTAGTAAGTTGTTCGTGCGATGCATGGATAACGTTATAATATTTTATGTAAGATGATTTTAGAGAATGTTGTACATATATTATAGTATAATTGTTATTGAATTTTGTTAGTAATGAGTTAATCATAAGAAGAAAAAATTATAAATTACACACACATATCTATTATAATTATTCAATTCAAGTAATGAGAAATATAAAAACAACTTTGGAGGAATATTGTAGAATAAAAGTTTATATAAAATGTGTTTTTCTCTTTCTCTTTAATTTTAAAACAAAATACTCATTCCAAACACCCACAATCAATCACATCCTTTATAAAACACACAAATCTACAACTTGATGTTTGACCATAAAATCAAAATCTTAATTGCTGCTTTACTCAATATAAAATGCATGCTGCTTGACCCGATATTCTGAGAAATATCTTAAGATATTACATGCATTTATTTATTAAATGCATGCTACTTGACCCCATGCATTTGTTTATTAAATTCATGCTACCTGGCCCAATATTTTGAGTAGTATCTTAAGATATTACATGCATTTATTTATTAAATGCATGCTACTTGATCTGATATTTTGAGCAGTATCTTAAGATATTACTCAAAATATCTTACATCCTTGGTGCGATAGTCACCCCACAAGTATAAGTGATTGTGGAGTGTGGGGGCAAGAGCCAGGGTTTAAGTCTCTAGGAGTGAGTTTTATACACACATACACTTAGTTAGGCTAAAGTAGAAATTCTATCTTGTATTAAAATAAAATAAAAAAATATTACATGCATTTATTTATTAAATGCATTTATTATCTCACTTCAATTTTCAGTTAATGCATTTATTACTTGTACGTTTTTAGACCCTTTAAAACACAAGTTAATTAACCTAGATATTTAGCCAAGTGATTACTTAGGTAAATTATTCAAAACTAGGTTAATACAAGTATATCATATCATGTCAACAATGTGGAAAATAAAGAATACAATGATATGATAACTTAGGAAAACTAAACATGTAAAAAATTTGGGGAGGATTTAACCTAGCTATTCTCAAGGTAACATAGATCCACTATGAAAGGATTGAAATTTTACAATAGCGACTTAAACCACTAATATCCTATTGCTACATCGAGTAGAAAACTTACTACCACGACCACATGACAGCTCCGAGTCCACGGACTACTTATTTCTTGGATTCACAGCAACCACAAGTACTCTAACTTGTGTTTTCTTTAAACTCTTTATGTAGTAACTAAAGCGATCACCAAGCGCTCGACATCAATCTTGATTTTGATAACCCTATGTATGTATGAAAACAAAAACTTCTAGAGCTCACAAGAGATTCACACATATAGTATAAACAACAACCTAAAAATGTGGTTAGGGTTTTTTTTTTTAAATACTAGAAGCAAAACATAAAACCCTACACATCATATGGGCTTGGGCTTGAGTTGGAAAATTCTGCAGAAAAACAATCTGCACAAACTTCAATTGATCGAGTCTAATTTTCGATCAATTGAGCCTTGCAGAAAGTGAACAGTAATTTTCTGCAATTACTCGATTCCCACTTTATAATAAACATACTTTGAGCAGCCTAAATCTAGATTCTAAGTTTTGATCATGGTTTACTAACATTACATAATGAAGTTCTAAAACATTTAGATCTTAAATCCTTAGAAACTAACATTACTCATTAACTAAACCCGATATTTATATATGATTTTTAGGACTATCCAGCCAACCCGTATACCAAACCAACCCGAGCAACCCGCCCGAGCCCGAACCGAAAATTGCCTGAACCGACACTCCGACGGTCGGTTGCGGGTTGCCGCCCTCAAAACTCGACGCCTTCGGGTCGGTTGGCGGGTTTCCTCTCCCAGAACCCAAGCAACCCGAATCGATCATAAACCCAGAAACTTCTGGCGATATTCGAAGGTTCTTCGACGAAAACGTACAAAATCCGGTGATATTTGAAGTTATCCGACGAGAACTCATCGAGATCTAGTCCAAATCTGGCGAAAACTCGTCGAGATATGGCACGATCTCGTCATGATCTGGCGCAATCTCATCGAGATCTGGCCAAAATACAACACCGGCGATACAACCCGAAACCCGATCGTTCAACCAAAAAACCGTCGAAACCCGAACCGCCAGATCCGACTAGCATTCTGGGTTGATTTCGATTTCCGTTTTTACCCACCTGAAAGTTTCGGGTCAAATCCGGGTCGGGCACAAACCCGACCCAGCCCGACCCTTGGACACACCTAATGATTTTAATCAAGGTATGTAGTAAGACAATAATGACTTCCACTATCTTATAAGACAAATTGTATTTCAGTGACTGTTACTATCATGGACCATCATTTTTTCTCCGTTCCGTTAAGAATATTTGTGGTAAAATGCATGTGAAAGTGTGATGAAAGAACAAATTAAAGCAGGCCCAGACCTTTTTGAATTGCGGCTAGCCAGTAGCTAGTGCATGAACTCGAGGTATCACGGTTTTTCTGTTGCTTGTTCCCACTCCTATGTCGACTGTAATTTGTCAGTCCAAATAGATAAACAAGTCGGTCGGTATTTTAAAGAGCTAAGCCTTTTTTTTTTTTTTTGAGAATATAAAGAGCTAAGCTAGTGTGTCGTGTGTGTGTGTGAGATGTGAACTGTGGATGTCATCAACTAATGCCGTAATGGGCCACCATGCCACTTGCCCTCTCAGCCTCAGCTGCCCACTTTTTCTCTATGCTGTTTCTGGTGTTAGTAAGGAATCCGTTAGCCACTTCTCTTTTTGCACTTGCCCACTACTGTGAAGCGTGCAACTTTTATATATTAGTGTGTTTGGCCAAAAACCGTTGCTCTCATTTTGTCATCATATATTTTTATATTTTTACTATACTTTCATTGATGCAAAATATACGTGTGAAGTGTGAACACCACCAAGCTTTGTGTTTTAATGAACCACGAGACAGTCAAATTTAGACAATTTTGAAATCAGTACTTTTGATAATGATCAAAAGCACATGTGAACTTAGGATGATCATGGAGGGAAACTCTAGATCTATATTGTCTTTGCTTTTTTCCTTTATCTTGTCTATGAACAATTTCGTCTCTTATATATATATATATATATATATATTCTGTTTTCTAACTTTGAACCAAATGCAAAGTGTAAACGACAATGTTCAAAGTGATTGTACACGTGATTTTGAAATTCTTCACCATTCTTTCTAAAAATAGACGTACCTTGTACAATTTTTACTAGTCTTAGTTTTGGGCATTCACCAAAATTTCAAGCTAACAGACAACAAACGTTACAATTTCTAAATAAAGTATATCATATATCCGATATATGTATCTACCCTCTAAGAGTATCTCCATCTAGATCTCATATCTTATATTATTTTACCATCTCAAAAAGCTACTTTATCAATTATATCATATCATTTTACAATACACCCAATATTCCAAAACTCTATTTTTCTCTTCTACTCATTAAAATAATATATCTATGTAATAAAATATATTTTTTCTTTTTTTGTTTTTTCTCAATTTTCTCCCCCACACACGTCCCTTCCAGAATCCTCCATTCCTTTACTTTTCACATTCTTCCAGCCTCCTCCTCCAATCCATCATCCATATCAACCCAACTCCTCTACATAACTCCTCCATTATCCATATCAACCTAGATCGGTGAAACAGAAAAGAAAAAAAAAAGAAAAAAAAAAAAACCATCACGCCTATCACAACGCCACAGCCACCACAATGCCGATCACATATACTAGCAAACCCAAAAGAAAAAAAAAATGAAACAAAAAACAAAAACAAAACAAAACAAAAAACCATTAACACCCATGCCGATCACAATGCCATAGCCACCACAGCTCCACCGATCTCGCCACCCACCGATCTCCACCACGCCACAGCCACCACAATGCCGATCACATATACCAGCAAACCTAGAGAAAAAAAAAAACCATTAACACCCATGCCGATCACAACGCCACAGCCACTACAGCTCCACCGATCTCACCACCCACCGATCTCTGCCATGCCAATCTCGCCACCCACCGATCTCCACCACGCCGATCTCCACCATGGGGTCTTGGGTCTGAAGAGAACAGATGAGAAAGAAAGAAGGAAGAGAGAGAAAAGAAAGAGAAATAATAAGAGAGGAGAGAAAAATTGCCAGTTAAAATGAGAAAGGAGAGAGAAATGAGAGTATTAAAAAAATAATTTTTTTTTATGCAATTCAGCTACAGTACCATCTTATATTTGAGATGGTACTGTAGCTATATCTCAAAATAAATTTGGCCTTTAGCATTTGGCATTCCCATTGTTGAGCAGTTTTGGAGCTTAAATGCCAAATGTTAGGAATATTTGGCATATACAAACCCCACCGCTGATGCTCCATAGAGGAAGGACTCATCCCATATTAAAAAATTGATATATGTAATACTACCTCACAGTTTATGTGCTTGTTTCAAACTACTCTTTTAAAGATGGTTGAAATGATTAGTTTGTGTGTTTAATAAATAAGCTTTAACCCATAAAAATAAATAAATAAATAAAAAGCTTTAAAGCTGCCTAAGGAAGGTCATAGCTAGGAGTGTTCACGATATGGTTTTAGGCCATTTTTAGCACCGTACCTCATTTTTGTGGTTACCTATGCGATGTGGTGTGGTTTAGAGTTTAGCCAAAATCATAATCGCACTGTACCTTATTTTTGCGGAACCATGTGCGGTGTGGTATTTAAGATGCGATTTGAATGGTTTGAAGTCGGTATATTTTTCAAATTTTGAGCTTTTCCTACCCAATCTAACACTAATTTTTCCCTTTGTATTGGGCTAAGTTTTAAATTATTAAGCTAGTTTTTCTTTATTTTGGGCTGGTTTTCCTAATTAACACTTGCTAGGGTTATTAAACTTTATATATATATATATATATATATATTGAAAACTAAGGTTATTAAACTATTAATAATATATTTAATATTTAAAAAATAAATATATTAATAAATAGAGATGGTGGGTGCAGTGCAATTTGTGCAGTTTTTTCATTATAAAACCACAAATTTTACTGCACTATGTGGTGCAATACACTCTTATTTGTAGTGCAATGTGATGCAATTATGCCATTTTATAGACAATTTTTGTACGATTTTTGTGATTTATACGATTTGGTAAACGCCCCTAGTCGTAGCCTCAGAGGCATTAGGACTTTTGACGCGAATACAAAAACTACATTTCTCAAGAAATTACAGTAAATAAAAAGTTTCCCCACAACATCAGCGGACACATATGAATTGATTGACAAACTCGTCGGCGTAATTGACTCAAAGTAATTAACCTAAACACAAACGGTTTATTGGACAATGCGAAAGCTTGTGACAACATTGTTCACATAGCCGTAGAGCACAAGGGGGTCCATATTTCTTGGTGTAAACATTAAGTACTCCAAAGGGGAAACAACTTCATAATTCAAGATGACAAAGGTTGTGCTTTAAAATAGTACAAACATTTTCATGATTATAGCATGAAATGCTGTCCCTGCTGGGCCTATCGGGCCTAGGCCAAAATGGCCCACCACATCATTGTCAAGAAAAAGTGGTCCGCGAAGCTGACTCCGTGACTGAGGGAAATTGTGAAAATGTACAACAACATCAAAAAAAAAAAAAAGCAGTGGCATTTCGGATAGAGTTTTGCGAGATTTGGATTGACTTGTGGCATATAAATGAAAGGAAAATAGCATCTCTATGCATGTGTTAGGTAGCGATTGCATTTGAAATGAATTTGAGCCATCTAACTGATATAGAATTCATAAAAGTCATGGCCGAGAGCCAGAGCCTCATAAAATTCATATATGGGCAGTGGTTGTTACACCCACTGTGTATTGAGATTTTATCCTAAATATATTGTAAACGTGTGCATTTAACAAAAAATTACAACATGCAGAAATCACGCCAATTGGTTCAAGTAATAAGGAAGCTGATATTATAGTTATAGACGTTTGAAGTAATCAGTAGTGTTTTAGCATCTGTTCCCATGTTAATTACGTTTGAACATGATTTGGATTGACTTGTGCTTCAAGCACAAGTCAAACCAAATCATGTTCCCATGTTAAGTGATGCATTAAACATGAGAGTACTCCTATAATTTCCCCATGTTTAATGCTTGAGGAAAGGGAGAGCTCTCAAGCACGAACTCAATGGCAATGGCAGAAAATGAAGTAATGCATTAAACGTGCATATATAGGTCACAACACCATCTTCCACGTAGTGGATAAGTGAGCTGCTTCACTGGTGAAGTTCGGGACTCCATTAAAACTAATGTGATACAAGGAAGTGTAATATTGGGAAGATAATATTTTGAAAACATTCAAATTTAGTAATCTAATACCATATATAATAGTAGAAGTTTTTACGAGGTGCAGACACGTAAGCCAAAAAAGCACCCTTAAAATGTTGACACGTGTAGATTTAATTCTTTAAAATTTCCCTCAGTGCGTTGGAGAGGCTCACTTTCAAACACAAATGTAAACCTTTATAAAAAACAATAGCCGCTTATCCACGAAACAAAAAAACATAAACAAAACGCAAACCCTAAAACACAAATCATATTTCTCGATCAAAATTCGATAAACACTGCATCGATTGGGAATAAGAAATCAAAAAGTTTCAAAACACGATTTTGCAAACCCAAAACCTAAGCAGAACGATAAACAAAGAAGGCACGGAGAAAGAAACAGTGAAAGAGGCAGAGTTCCTAAGGCCGTCCATTGTGCATTACAATCAAAAGGAAAAGAGAGAAGAGTTCGTCTGAACCATACAATGTCCATTCCCTTGCCAAATTTAGACCCCCAGACAGCGAAATCGACATTGACAACGATACATTTTTTTTTCTTCCAATTTTGTAGGTTTGGGTATAAAATGTTACTTTTAATTGAGTTTTTTTGTTGGGTAGGTTTAGATTTGATTCGTTTTTGTTTTGGGTTTTGGAATCTCTATCAAATGTTTGTTTTCTCAATTTTAGATATTTCCTTTTGTTTTGTGTTTTTTGTTTGTTTTTTTAGATTACAGAAATCACTAAAAATGTTGTTTTTAGTTTGGGTACTTCCATTTCTAATCTTAATGAAATCGTTGGGATTAAATAAGTATAGGATCGAATGTTGCATTGATTTTTATTTTAAGTTTTTTTGCCGTATACTCATAACCAGTAAAGTTATTGTTATTGTTTTTTTCCTTTTCTTTTTCAAATCTGGGGATTGAATATGATTTAGGTTGAATTTTTTGGTTGGATTGCTTTAGATTTAGTTATTTGAGATAAAAAATTAAAATGCAACCGAAACTCGAAAATCTTGAGATACAGAGATAGGAGAGACAGAGTTCATAGGGTGCCAAGAGATAAATATTTAAAGCCGGCCATAACCATTGGTTTTTCCTCTACCGTCCGTTCCTTTGCCAAACTTAGACCACTGGAACCACAATCACAAAGAGAAACAGTTTGTAAGGCGCATAACGAAATGAGCTACTCAAAGTTCTAAGGAAAAAAAATCAGTTCTGATTCTTATTTTTTAGATTTGTATATTCCTTTTTTTTTTTTGTTAATGCTATTGTTCTCTTCTTCTTTCTTCTTATTCTCTAAATTATATTTGGTTTTTCTTTTCTTTCTTACTTTTTTTTTTTTCTTTGCAACTGTTCTATGGCAGTTTCTATTGAAAGGTAGAACCTCAGTTGCTGTGAAAAACTGTTTCAATATCAAACAAGAAAAATTTGGGGATTTTAGAATAATGATGTAGAGATTTGAGATTATAAAGTAGACAAAGAAAAATCAGAGTGTTCACACACAGTCAGATTGCCGAAATAATTACCTGCAAAAGTTTTGTTTTTAATTTTTGAAATCTTTGAAATACTTTGTTTCATAGGAGCACATTGCATTTGAAGAAATTTTTGAAGAATGAAGTGGATTTTCAATAGAAAATGCTAAAGTGATGATACAAATTCAGTGGTTATGGCCAAGAGAAGAAGTAAGACTGTTCTTTATTTGTCCAATTTTGTATACTTGGCACTGATAATTTACCAATGAAAATGATATGAACTTTTTTCCCCTCAAAATTCTTAATGCATATAATAGTGAAACCAATTTTGGATTCACAAACAAGCTTGGAGTTGATTGGTGCTGCTTCCATGACAGGGATATAGCCCCTGATGGCAAAACCCTGGAGGTGAGTCACCTTTTATGTCATTGTGCTAATAGGAGGTGAAATTCCTATTGCTTAATTTAATCAAAGGAATCAGAAGCAGATGTGAATTTTTTTTTTTTTTTGGTTGTTTCTAATTTTTTTTTTTTAATAATAGTCAGCTTTTTTTTTTTTTTTTTCTTTTTTTAATAGAATTTAAGAATCTCCCACAAAACCAATCATTTGGCATTGTTATCTTTGTAATAGGAAAGTAACGCAAACTTGGATGAAGTAGTGGCCCTTGCCAAGAAGCTTCAGGTAATTTTATATGAATTGTCTTTGGATTTTAATTTTTGGTGGTGGGGGAATTCTTTGTACTTTTGGAGCCTCTAGGTATATGTAGCTGTTATACTTGGTTCAAATCCTTTGTGTATTTGACAATCCGTGTGCCATTCTCAATTTTTGTGAAGTTTTGGTAGGAATGAGCTTTGGCACAAATGGCACTTCCTTCCCCTAAGTTGTAGGGTGAGATCATGGATTTTAAAACGCATTGGGTGTTTGTGTAACTCAACAATAAGTTTTTTTTTTTTTGGTTATTCAAAGTTTTGATAAGAAAACACATTTTGTTATTTAAAGTTTGATTTTTGTTAATTGTTTACTTGGCTTGTGGTTTATAAATGTGTTATCTTTGGGATGTTGCTATTTGAAAATGGGAGTTTTTTGGGGTCATTGTTCCAATGGAGTCTGCTTTTTAGTTAGTGAAAGTGTTGTTTGTTTTTAAATTTTTTATGGGTTTTGTGCATTCTGATGATGAGATAAATTGTATATGGGTTATGAGGGTGAATCTTTTTCTCTTTTCCTTTTTTTAATGTTAAATTAATTATTTTGCTGATTGTTTATAGTTTAGAAAGTTGTGCTGGCTTTGATGGAATGTGATGGAAAATGTTTGAGACCATGTGAAGTTGGGAGGGAGGGGGGAATGATAAACAAGGATTAGGTAAAGAAAATAGGGTCTTGGTGAAATTGTTTGGTTTTTATGGGTGTTATATGTGCAAGCTGATTTTTTACTAGAAACTTTTCTGAAGGCAACTTCACTTAAAGTTTCAAAAAAATGAGGGAAGATTTGCATTTTCTTTTTATGACATTGAAAGAATCTGTGATAGACATACAATGTACTTTTTGGTATCAGAAACTATCAAGTTGATAAATGGACAACATGGAAAATTGTATGTATACCTCTGCCTGTTGAATCTATAGGAAGCCTCAGCAAACCATAAATCTCATCTTATTGTTATGGCAAACTAGAAAAATTTTGTTTTACTGGATGCCTACTTATGGTATGCTAGAGGAAGAAATTTTTTTTATTTTGTAGAATGCATGCCTATTTCCCATTAAGTTTGTAAATGGACTGCTTTCACCCTCTTTCTTTGCACATAGGGTTGTATCCCCATACTCAATTCTTAGTAATAAACCTTTAATTCTCCTTTCTTTGATTTATGTAGATAACCCTTATATATATATATATATATATTATTTTCTAGACTGTTGCAAAGTACGAACATCAGAGAGAGAACTTTTTCAATGTGTTGGAGATTGTCTTTGCTGATGTGGTATGGATATATCAATCATCATCATCATCGTACATACATACATATATACATTTAAAATCACAGTAAGCTTGGCTTACATCACTGCTTGGTATTGGGCATGATCTGGAAGAGAAACCTTGGTGTATGATAATTGTCAAAATGATAGTATTACTTGAAAATTTTGAGTATATTTAAAATGAAGTTCATTTTTTGAACCCGTTTATAAAGAACTAGAGTGTTTTTTTTTTTTGTTTTTTTTATTTAATTTATAAAGGTTTAAAATCAATTGCCCCCCCCCCCCCTTCCCCCTTTTCCCTCTAAATTTATTAGAATTTGATGGTTATAGGTAAACAAAGTTGAGAGCATATGGAGTTTAACTTTAGTCTTATTTGTACTAGGAATGAGCAATTGGGCATAGAAACCTACAATTG